>NW_026463787.1:0-62128 GCF_021730395.1 Mercenaria mercenaria
ACTCCAAAAACATTAGGGGTCATCTACCCTATAAAGTTTGAAGGTTCTGGGTCAAATGGTTTTAAAGTTATTGATCGGAAACGTTTTTCCATGTTATGGCCCCTCTGATTTGAATATATGTTCATGTATAAAACAGGACAAAAACTACCTTAAATCTTTGACCTCTTAGGTGTAACCTTGACCTCTTTGTGTTAGGGGTCTAGATCTTGCATATCCTTAGTCAAAGGTCTAAGCTTTACATGATTTTTAAAGACACACAAATATGCATGGATGGACACACACATACACACACTTACTGTGAAACTGCACCACACCCCTCACCCCACCCCATCCAGTGATTTTTGGGCTATTTTTTACAGCCAAATACAGGCTATTCCCCCATTTCCCCTAGCATAAAATAGCTACATTTTCCCCTAAAATTGTTAAATTTCCAATAAAAGTCATACTTTCCCCTTGGAATGTTCCATAATATGGGTAGTGAATAGGTTTTTAAAGTCAGCATTTATGTATTTTTCAACCTCACTTACATCCATGTTTCTTCAAATTTACAACTCCTGCAGCTGTTAAGGACTGATAATTATGTCACATTAGCTGTGTTTACTTCTCATCTGGCGGCAAATAACTAGTATGATGCCTGTTATCATGAAAATCAAATGATTTGGATTTCCCCCTTTTGGTGGTTTATTGCTCTGTATTTTCCCCTACAGAAAGTCACAGGCTATTTTGAAAACTCGAAAAAAAAAATTACTGCCTTCTCTCATTTTAAATGGCTGGTGCATAAACGAGCTGTCCGTAAGACAGCGCGCTCGACTTTTCTCAGTGCTTAACTCTGAATTAGAGCTTTGCCAGTAAAAAACATTCTAAGTTAAAAAGGGACATAACTCTGTCAAAATTCAAATCAGTTATGGGAATTGTGTCTTCTGGTGTAGCCTTTGATAGTAAATAAGTATTTTGAGTTTCAAGTCAAAAGCTTTAACAGTAACAGAAATATTTGACTTTTAACACAAAATTCTAAGTTAACCCTTTACCACACAGAACAGAAGCCAAAGTAACCTCTTTTACATAACACTGATAAGTGATAATCAATAATCAATAATCGGTATATGGCTGATAAAGGTGACTGTCTTATCTGAACAGAGGTGTTGGCATTATTTTGTGATTACACACACACGTTAAAAATGTCATTATTTTAATATTTTCTGTAAGTTTGACATTATTTTTGTCAATTTAAAGTTTAGAGCAATTTAAATTCTCTTTCCGATGATACAAAATTTATTGTAGTTTCTCTTTGAGTTTCGAAGATATAAAGTGTTAAAGTACGGGAATATATATTTTTAGGCATAAAATTCTGTTTTGGATTATTTTCACATTGAAATTCATATACAATTTCATTTTGATGCTTGAAAATTTGATTTATAGTTAATAGACTTATCTTCCGAATCGGAATCGATAAGTATTTATATAAAAAACAACCATCAAACTGAATTACACTACAAAAATAACGGATCGTAAAATTTCTGAAAGTGCAAAAGGATCGTGGAGATCGAGACTCGTAACCGACTACAGTATTCTTGTGCTAAAAATTAAATATTTTTAAGATAATATTACGTAATATTTTGATGATCAAACGTCGGTACATCACGGGTGACTTCCGCAGCAATTAACTCTTGGGGTGTCATAAAATATTTGAAAGCCGCGGTCCTTCTGTTTTGATTAACACTTCCCGTTATGTAAGGCCATAAATTCCAAGCCATCGTATACACAAATTGTTGTTTAGGGGAAATCTGCATGTATCACGCGTGACCTTCATGACCTAACACATTTAAAAATACTTTGATGTTAAATGGTTGTTATTTTTAGAACGAGGAAAGCCCCGCGAAACGGCTAGTTGCAAGCAGTTTCTCAGTAATTTTCCATGACGTAGCGTCGTGCACATGTAGGAAAAAACCCCGGTGTCTTTCTTTGCAAAGTACTCGATAAATTTAAATAGTAACCACATGATCTTTTACGTAAATAATGATGACGAAATCCCATATTTTGAGTTAGTAAACATCCGGAATTTGTTTCTTTAGGAAAAGAACGAAAATAAAGCGATTGATTATGAGACACGGGATAAAACGATTCTGTTCAAATGGCCGTTAATCGGTATAATACGTTTCTATCGGGGAACCGATAGACACGGGTCAATACGTTTCTGTTTGGTAATCGATAGATACGGTGATAAACGTATCCATGTGGGAAAGGGTTAAAAAGGGGCATAATTCTGTCAAAGTTCAAATCAGAGTTATGGATATTGTTTCTCCTGATGTAGACTTTGACGGTAAATAAGTATTTTAAGTTTCAAGACAAAAGCTTTGATAGTAACAGAGATATTTGACTTTATCAAAAACTTTAACCAAAAATTCTAAGTTAAACAAGAGGGTCATGATGACCCTGGATCGCTCACCAGAGTAATATGAGCTACATGTTTCAAATGTCAAACTGATGATTTTTAGAATTTTTTAGAAGATTTTCTGATGTACAATCAAGTAACCCCTGGGGCGGGGCCAAGTTTACCCCGGGGGTCATGAATGGAACAAATGTTTGTAGAAGTCTACTAGGCAATGTAACATATCAAATATCTAAGATCTAGGCCTTCTGGTTTATTTTTAGCAAATTTATGAAGATTTCCCTATATACAATCAAGTAACCCCTGGGGCTGGGTAAATTTGACCCTGAGGGGTCCAGATTTGAAATTTTTTTTCGAAGTCCACTAGGCAATGCTACACGTCAAATATCTAAGATCTAGGCCTTCTGGTTTATTTTTAGAACATTTTTGAAGATTTTCCTATGTAAAATCAAGTGACCCCATGGGGCGGGGTCAATTTGACCCCGATGGTCATGATTTGAAATTTTTTTGTAGAAGTCTACTAGGCAATGCTACACGTCAAATATCTAAGCTGTAGGCCTTCTGGTTTATTTTTAGAAATGTTTTGAAGATTTTCCTATGTAAAATCAAGTGACCCCTGGGCCGGGGTCAATTTTGACCCCGGGGGTCATGATTTGAACAGATTTTGTAGAGGTCCACTAGGCAATGCTGCATGTCAAATATCTAAGCTGTAGGCCTTCTGGTTTATTTTTAGAAAAAATTGAAGATTTTTCTATGTACAATCAAGTAACCCCATTGGGCGGGGTCAATTTGATCCCGGAGGTCATGATTTGAATTTTTTTTGTAGAAGTCTACTAGGCAATGCCACACGTTAAATATCTAAGATCTAGGCCTTCTGGTTTATTTTTAGAAAGTTTTTGAAGATTTTCCTATGTAAAATCAAGTGACCTCTGGGGCGGGGTCAATTTTGACCCTGGGGGTCATGATTTGAGCAAATTGTGTAGAGGTCCACTAGGCAATGCTACACGTGAAATATCTAAGCTCTAGGCCTTCTGTTTATTTTTAGAAAAATTTTGAAGATTTTCCTATGTAAAATCAAGTGACCCCTGGGTCATGATTTGAACATCTTTAGTAGAGGTCCTCTAGGAAATGCTACTGTCAAATATCTAAGCTCTAGGGCTTCTGGTTTTTGAGAAGAAGATTTTTTAAGATTTTCCCATGTAAAATAAAGTGACCCCTAGGGCGGGGTCAATTTTGACCCCGGGGTCATGATTTGAACAAATTTGGTAGAGGTCCACTAGGCAATGCTTCACACCAAATATCTAAGCTCTAGGGCTTCTGGTTTTTGAGAAGAAGATTTTTAAAGTTTTTCCTTTCTGTTGCCATGGCAACCAGAGTTCTGCATGGAATTCAATTCTTTGAATAATTTTTAAAAAAGACCATCCAAGGAACATCCCTGTGAAGTTTCATCAAAATTGGCCTGTTGGTTTAGGAGGAGATGTTGTTTAAAGGAAAGTGTGGACGGACGGACGCCGGATGGATGCCGGACGGTGAGCGATCACAATCGCTCACCCTGAGCACTTTGAGCTAAAAAAGGCATAATTCTGTCAAAATTCAAACCAGAGTTATGGGAATTGTGTCTCTTGGTGCAGACTTCGATTGTATATAACTATTTTGAGTTTCAAGTTAAAAGCTTTAATAGTAACAGAGATATTTGACTTTATCAAAATTATAAAAAAACAAGGCAGTCTGAAAGACAGCTAAATCCCCCGCCACTGCTATGGATAGTGAAAGGGTAAAACCTTTGATTTTAGCTGTGACCTTGACCTTGAACTGACACGGCTGACTCATGAATTCTGCACAAGGTCTTGATGAGGTGATCATTTGACCAAAGTTTCATGAAAATCCTTCAAGGGGTTTAGGAGATACAGAGCTGAAACCTTTGACCTTCAGTTGTGGCCTTGACCTTGAGTTGACATGGCTGACTCATGAGTTCTTGATGAGGTGATCATTTGACCAAAGTCTGATGAAAATCCTTCAAGGGGTTTAGGAGATACAGAGTGGACACCAAATGGAAGGCTCAAACCTTCGACCCTTAGTTGTGACCTTGACCTTGAGCTGGCATGGTTGACTCATAATTTCTGCACATCGTCTTGATGAGGTAATCATTTGACCCAGGTTTTATAAAATTCCTTCAAGGGGTTTAGGAGATATAGAGTGGACACGAAATGGAAGGCTCAAACATTTGACCTTCAGTTGTGACCTTGACCTTGAGCTGACATGGCTGACTCATAAGTTTTGCACATCGCCTTGATGAGGTGATCGTTTGACCCAAGTTTGATGAAAATCCTTCAAGGGGTTTAGGAGATATAGAGCGGACACAAAATGGAAGGTTCAAACCTTTGACCCTAAGTTGTGACCTTGACCTTGAGCCGGCATGACTGACTCATGGGTTCTGCACATCGTCTTGATGAGGTGATCATTTGACCCAAGTTTTATAAAATTCCTTCAAGGGGTTTAAGAGATATAGAGCGGACACAAAATGGAAGGCTCAAACCTTTGACCTTGAGTTGTGACCTTGACCTTGAGCCGGCATGTCTGACTCATGGGTTCTGCACATCGTCTTGATGAGGTGATCATTTGACTCAAGTTTTATAAAATTCCTTCAAGGGGTTTAGGAGATATAGAGCGGACACAAAATGGCAGGCTCAAACCTTTGACCTTGAGTTGTGACCTTGACCTTGAACCGACAAGGCTGACTCATGGGTTCTGCACGTCGTCTTGATGAGGTGATCATTTGACCCAAGTTTCATGAAAATCCTTCAAGGGGTTTAGGAGATATGGACCGGACACGAATTTGTTACGGACGGAAGGACGGACGGAAGGACGGACGCAGACCATTCCTATAATCCCTCCGCCACGGCGGGGTATTAAAAATCTAACAGAGATATTTGACTTTATCAAAATAAAAAAAAAAATCTAAGTTAAAAAGGGGCATAATTCTGACAAAATTCAAATCAGAGTTATGGGGATTGTTTCTCCTGGTGTAGACTTTGATAGTAAATAACTATTTTAAGTTTAAAGTCAATAGCTTTGATAGTAACAGAGATATTTGACTTTATCAAAAACTTTAACCAACGGCGATGCCGACGCTGGGGCGAAGGCAATAGCTCTACTTTCTCTTCAGAAAGTCGAGCTAAAAATTGGAAAACATTTTGTTGTTTTGTTTTGAAAGTTAGTTGTTTGCATTCATATAAAATTTCAGGGCATTTTTTACCTTTCATATTTCAATTCATCTGCAAAAGGCAAACCATAAAAATTTGTTTGCAATTACCTGACTAACTTAATGAAAATTTCATGACCAAAAATGTTCAGGCTGTCTAGATTTTTTAATTACACAGAGCAAAATCCCTGTTTTTAATGCTTTTTAATTTATTTGGTAATATTTTCTACTAAAGTACTATAGCAAGGTAAAGGTAATTTATTCAAATTATGTGTTTGATAAACCCACAAATCATGGTGCTGTATTACCCTTTATCGACTCAGAACTGGGTGAAATCTCCATTTTTGTAGTTCCCTGTGCAGCATCTGGGGTCTCATTCACATCCACTGTACTTTCATCTGTGGTGCTTCGACCACCTGCAATTGCAATTTAAAGTAATACTTATTAATGACCAACTCTTGTGTTCTGATTTGAGCCTTCAGTAGTATTATTTTGAACAGATATATGGAACAAACTATTAAGCAATTAAAGTAAACTCATAGCCGGATCAGTCTTGTCATTGTCTTGGTACATAATTTATCATGATTGGCAACTAACAGACCTGTTACAAGACATAACATTTTAATTAGCAATTAACTGTAATACAAAATTTTTGTTCATTTTGAACCAATCATTATTACATGTAACTGCAAATTTATCAATAAAATCTATAAAATAAGCTGTGGTCAGTAACAACCTTGTGACCATGACTTTATGATAACATTTAGACAAGGCAGTCTGAAAGACAGCTAAATCCCCCGCCACTGTTATGGATAGTGAAAGGGTAAACCTTTGACCTTGAGTTGTGACCTTGACCTTGAGTTGACATGGTTGACTCATGAGCTCTTGATGAGATGATCATTTAACCCAAGTTTGATGAAATTCCTTCCAGGGGTTTAGGAGATACAGAGTGGACACAAAATGGAAGGCTCAAACCTTTGACCCTAAGCTGTGACCTTGACCTTGAGCCAGCATGGCTGACTCGTAAGTTCTGTACATCAATTTGATAAGGTGATCATTTGACCAAAGTTTTATAAAATTCCTTGAAGGGGGTTTAGGATAATTATAGAGAGCAGACACGAAATGGAAGACTAAAACCTTTGACATTGAGTTCTGACCTTGACCTTCAGCCGGCATGGCTGACTCATGAGTTTTGCACATCGCCTTGATGAGGTGATCATTTGACCCAAGTTTGATGAAAATCCTTCAAGGGGTTTAGGAGATATAGAGCGGACACAAAATGGAAGGCTCAAACCATTGACCTTCAGTTGTGACCTTGACCTTGAGCCGGCATTGCTGACTCATGGGTTCTGCACATCGTCTTGATGAGGTGATCATTTGACCCAAGTTTGATGAAAATCCTTCAAGGGGTTTAGGAGATACAGAGCGGACACAAAATGGAAGGCTCAAACCTTTGACCTTCAGTTGTGACCTTGACCTTGAGCCAGCATGGCTGACTCATGGGTTCTGCACATCGTCTTGATGAGGTGATCATTTGACCCATGTTTTATAAAATTCCTTCAAGGGGTTTAGGAGATATAGAGCGGACACAAAATGGAAGGCTTAAACCTTTGACCTTCAGTTGTGACCTTGACCTTGAGCCGGCATGGCTGACTCATGGGTTCTACACATCGTCTTGATGAGGTGATCATTTTACCCATGTTTTATAAAATTCCTTCAAGGGGTTTAGGAGATATAGAGTGGACACAAAATGGAAGGCTCAAACCATTGACCTTGAGTTGTGACCTTGACCTTGAGCCGGCATTGCTGACTCATGGGTTCTGCACATCGTCTTGATGAGGTGATCATTTGACCCAAGTTTGATGAAAATCCTTCAAGGGGTTTAGGAGATACAGAGCGGACACAAAATGGAAGGCTCAAACATTTGACCTTCAGTTGTGACCTTGACCTTGAGCCAGCATGGCTGACTCATGGGTTCTGCACATCGTCTTGATGAGGTGATCATTTGACCCATGTTTTATTAAATTCCTTCAAGGGGTTTAGGAGATATAGAGCGGACACAAAATGGAAGGCTCAAACCTTTGACCTTCAGTTGTGACCTTGACCTTGAGCCGGCATGGCTGACTTATGGGTTCTACACATCGTCTTGATGAGGTGATCATTTTACCCATGTTTTATAAAATTCCTTCAAGGGGTTTAGGAGATATAGAGTGGACACAAAATGGAAAGCTCAAACCTTTGACCTTCAGTTGTGACCTTGACCTTGAGCCGGCATGGCTGACTCATGGGTTCTGCATATCGTCTTGAGGAGGTGATCATTTGACCCAAGTTTGATGAAAATCCTTCAAGGGGTTTAGGAGATATAGAGCGGACACAAAATGGAAGGCTAAAACCTTTGACCTTGAGTTGTGACCTTGACCTTGAGCCGGCATGTCTGACTCATGGGTTCTGCACATTGTCCTGATGAGGTGATCATTTGACCCCAGTTTTATAAAATTCCTTCAAGGGGTTTAGGAGATATAGAGTGGACACAAAATGGAAGGCTCAAACCTTTGACCTTGAGTTGTGACCTTGACCTTGAGCCGGCATGGCTGATTCATGGGTTCTGCATATCGTCTTGATGAGGTGATCATTTGACCCAAGTTTCATGAAAATCCTTCAAGGGGTTTAGGAGATATGGAGCGGACACGAAAGTGTTACGGACTGACGGACGGACGGAAGGACGGACGACAACCATTCCTATAACCCCCCAGCACTTGTGGCGGGGGGATTAATAACAATTATTACTTTTACTTTTCATACATTTTGATTTATTGAAAATCTCTATAATTATAATAAAACACTGTTAGAACATTATGTGCTGCTATAATTTATTTTAAGAACAAGAGGGCCAACATGGCCCTAGGTCTCTCACCTGAGTAACACACCATAACAGTGTAAACATGTTTTACCTAGTGATTTCAGGGAGACAAATATTCTGACCAATTTTCATTAAGATTGGACCAAAAAACGTGGCCTCTTGAGTGTAAACAAACATTTCTTTGATCTGACCTAGTGACCTAGTTTTTTACCCCATATTACCCAGATTCAAACTTGTCCATTTCATGAAAACAAACATTCTGGCAAAGTTTCGGGAAGATTGGAGCAAAAAAGTGGCCTCTAAAGTGTATACAAGCTTTTCCTTTGATTTGACCTAGTGACCTAGTTTTTTAACCCACATGAACAAGATTTGAAATCATCCAAGACTTCATGATAACAAATATTCTGACCAAGTTTTATGAAGACAGAATCAACAAAAAGCTGCGTTCAATAAACGCTTGTGCCCCCCAGTGGCATCCTTGTAGATAGATTTTGCACCTAAGTCCAAAACGAGGTCAAGGTCAAGGTCAAACTGAGGTCAGGTGATGTTTGAAGATGAGGAATGGTTACAGTTTATATCTGTATTAGTATCAATTCATTCTTGTAAGGGGTACTGTTGCTAGACAAAACGGTCCCATTTGGTTAACCAAGAGATGGTCCAAAACGAGGTCAAGGTCAAGGTCAAACTGAGGTCAGGTGATGTTTGAAGATGAGGAATGGTTACAGTTTATATCTGTATTAGTATCAATTCATTCTTGTAAGGGGTACTGTTGCTAGACAAAACGGTCCCATTTGGTTAACCAAGAGATGGCCCATATAAAGCAACCTAAGTCCAAAATGAGGTCAAGGTCAAACTGAGGTCAGGTGATGTCTGAAGATGAGGAATGGTGACAGGTTACATCTGCATCAGTATCAAGTCATTCTAGTAAGGGGTATTGATGCTAGAAGAAACGGTCCCATTTGGTTAACCTCGTACGGACAGACGACCGAACGAACAAACAGATGGACGGACGGACAGGACAATCACTATATGCCTCCCGCATCAGCAGATGCTGGGGGCATAAAAATGTGCCCCCTCTAGGGTATAAACAAGCTTATTCTTTGATTTGACCTGGTGGCCTAGTTTTTGACCCCACATGACCCAGATAACAACTGTGGCCTCTAGAGTGTTCACAGGCTTTTCCTTTGATTTGACCTGGTGACCTAGTTTCTGATCCCACATGACCCATATTCAAATTTGACCTAGAGATCATCAAGACAAACATTCTGACCAAGTTTCATAAAGATTGGGTCACAACTGTGGCCTCTAGAGTGTTCACAAGACTTGTTGACACTCTAGAGGCCACTAATGCAAAAATTGTGACCGGTCATTGTCTCACGTCCATTGGTGTGCGTCATCAGACGACTGATGACGCACACCGACGGACGTTAGACAATGACCGGTCACAATACCTCACCTTGAGCACTTCATGCTCAGGTGAGCTAAAAATCTTGGCTCTATTACATCTATATTATGCAGTAAACGTTAGCTTTACTTCAAACAAACAGGTGTGAAACTATTCTAAACAGCTAAATGGTTTGACAGATCACAGAGTATTTATAGCCGAGACTATTTTAGGCCAGAAGCAGTGGTCTAGTTGTAACATAGTCCCAATATTAAACCTGGGATCATGAATTCGAAAGCCCACTCCTCTGAGTAAAATCATTAGCATTTTGGAAAAAAGTCCCTTGTAAGGGGCAGCTTTACACCTGGTACAATAAAGAAACGGGGAAGCTTCTGGAACTGGAGCATCTACTGTATCTATGTATAGTTATGCGTCAGAGACTATAAAGGTGAAATGCAAGCATTATGTCAAAAATATATCAAGGCATACAAAACAAAGAGTTATGGGATCCGATCCTGTGAGGTTGGGTATTGACCTTAAAGAAAAAAGAAAGTAAGTTTCAAAGCTGTATGCCTTTACATAATAGCTATATGTACTTACACACAAAACATTAACCCGGATTTCCTAAATCCAAAAGGGGGCATAATTTGGCTAAAATGCATGTCAGAGTTACGGGACTTGATGCTATCACCTGGTTATATAACCCGAAGACACATATGAAGTTTCAATTCAATTTTTGCATTAGTTTTGGAGATAGTAACTTGCATGCTAGACTTTAACCAGGACTTTCCAAAAAGTCCAAAAGGGGGTTTAATTTGGCCAAAATACATGTCAGAGTTATGGGACTTGACCCAGTGAGGTTAGTAATTGACCTAGAAAAAGAAAAAGAATGTGTCTGTAGGACACAGGGTGTGCCCCCCACTGGTACATTTGTCACAAATAAGGGGAAATCATTCAAATGTTTGCAATCTTAATGGGGTACAGCCTCAAAAAAAAATTTATGAAATGGATTCATTATTCTATACCATATACTTTTTGAGTTATGAGCATCACAAACAAAAAATCCACTATTTTGGCTATTTCAAGGGCCGTAACTTTGTAATAAACGCTAAAATTTTCAAGAAGAATGCCAAGTGTGCAAGGTCACATTATGATAAAGACTCAAGCAAGGTTTCATGAATTTACATAAAATACTTTTTGAGTGAGGCACACAATTAGGTGAAAATGTGCATTTTTTTACTATTTCAGGGGCCATAACTCTGGAAATATTGGGGCGGACCCAGATGAAAAATAGGAGGTGCACAAGCTCATATCATGATAAAGACTCATGCAAGGTTTCATCAATTTATATCGAATACTTTTTTGAGCTAGGCATGTCACAAGGTGAAAATGTGCATTTTTGACTATTTCAGGGGCCATAACTCTAGAAATAGGGGGCGGACCTAGATGAAAAATAGAAGATGCGCAAGTTCATATCACAATTAAGACTCATGCAAGGTTTCATGAATCTATATCAAACACTGTTTGAGCTAGGTGTGTCACAATGTGAAAATGTGCATTTTTGACTATTTCAGGGGCCATAACTCTAAAAATAGGGGTGGGCCCAGATGAAAAATAGGAGGTGCGCAAGTTCATATCATGATAAAGACTCATGCAAGGTTTCATCAATTTATATCAAACACTTTTTGAGCAAGGCGTGTCACAAGGTGAAAATGTGCATTTTTGACTATTTCAGGGGCCATAATTCTAAAATTAGGGGGCGGAGCCAGACAAAAAATAGAAGGTGCGCAAGTTCATATCATGATAAAGACTCATGCAAGGTTTCATTAATTTATATCAAATACTTTTTGAGCTAGGCGTGTCACAAACTTCAGACGGATAGTCGAGCTAACAAGATATTATTGCCAATAAATATTGTTCTGTAAAATTTTAGTGGTCCATAACACCTTAACTTGGTATGGTATATTCATGTCCATATATATGGTAGTGTGACACAGATTTGGCCAAATCCCTCAAAAACTAGGCATTATCCAGACAAAAGTTTTGGACAGACAGAGAAATTAAATATAAGGTGACAATCTTTTTCATGGAGCATAAAAATGATTTGTTATTGTTTCAATGACTACATTTCATTCATAAACTATTTCTACAAAAAACAAAACTGTATGTCATAAGTTTAAGTAAAACAAAAATCTGACCTTCAGTATAGCTGGCAGTTGACAAGTCAGAACCACTTTGGTCGGTACATTCTCTGAACACAGCCTGGTAAGTACATGAGGGTCCTTTATGTTTTCCTTTAAAGAAAAACAGGTTTCACTGAGCTACTTGAAGATGAGAGGGGCCTGTTTTTTCTAAACATGCCACTGGAGATTTATCATGTGACCGGAGATTTACAACATGAATAATTATGTAAAGCTAGATTTTCCAAGTCTCATAAATCTACCTAAAATATGTCATCCGATGATCATATCAAAACTAACAAAGAGTGGTGGAAGCAGTGTTCAGCGTATTTTCAAGATGAATGATTCTCTACTACAAAACTAAATTTAAAACTTCTTTTAGATATTTTTATTTTTAATCCATTTTTGACACATTGTGGCAATGGTAGGAAAACTGTTGCAATGTAAGCCTGTCGCAACAACTTACTTTTGACTTTTAAAATACTCTATTAATTAAAGATATCTAATGGCAATCTTCCACTGAACTATTTTATATAAAGATATTTTACTGCCAACTTCTCCACATGAATCTGAGGTGGAGGTCGAATAATTTCAGGCACAATGTCTTTTACCAAATCGTCAGGTAGAACATTCGCCTAGCCCAGGGATCGAACTCTGTATCTGGCGATCTGCAGATCTGCACTTTACCAATTGAGCTGAGCAGATTGGTCTATAGCTTCTAGTACAATCATGCTAGTTATCAAACTAAGCTGCAATATTATGCCCATATATATAGCAACAAATTTTGGTGAAAAGGAAAGTCACGTGTTTGCCGCGCTTCGGCATTTGCCATTAAGCATGAGGCCATATACCAAATACGCTAAGCTAACGTCGGACGGATATTTTTATATATACCCCTTGGCCCATCCTGACAAAATTCAGGAACTGCTGAATCCATTTAAAATTAGTTAATTATTTTATAAATCGGAATTCCATGAAATTTTATCAAAATGTTTAAACAGAGACATCTTGATCCGTAGGCGCCACGTAGATATACATATACATACAAAAACACTCGCACGGAACCTTCATTTTCCACTATTACAGCTTAATATTTTCATCATCGCTTGTGAAATTATTTGGACATGCAGAGTAGTTTGAATTCTATAACAATTATAATAAGATAACGAAAGAAATGTAGACAAAATTCTATAAAAAACGGTCGATTTTAATGAAAATGCCTGTTAAAAATTCATACAGCGCGATCTTTATTTTTTAGTTCGTTTAGAAAGTAAATAAATATAACATACAATAGGCATAAAGTTCAGACGTTGGATTGCATAATGCAAAAATCAGAATAGGAAAATATCAAATAACGAAAGCATGGCAGCAATTTAAATACATGGCGTTAACTGTTATTTGGCAAAATTTATACACCTGTTTAAGTACATATACGTGTACTGTGAAGTGCGTTTTTGCGGTGATCGATGTTTCAGTAGCTTTAATAATAGAATGGTCCGTTAGTTAGGTAGTGTTATTCAGTAAAACTAGAACTGTCACAGGAGTGACTCATACCCCCACCATACGGTCTTGTCACAGAAGAATGGCAACCATAAGGAATCTTAAAAATACTTTGGAGTACTTCATCCTGGGCTTCCACATATAAGTAATACTAGTATAATACTAGTATAGTAATACTAGTAAATATATTAAATCTCTAATATTAGAGATACACTAAAAGTGAATACAAAAAAGTGTCTTACCGACCCATGTTACCATGGAAAAATGTTTTTACTTTTTACATAGGACTTATAATAAAAAAGTTAGAAAAATACCTAAAATATTGAAAATCTAAAAATAGGATTTCTAAAAATAGACTAATTCCTGGAATTTAAGGGGAAGAAACTCAGTACAAAGGTTAAAAAAAGGTTACTTCCCTTTGGCTCTAAGCCAATCAGAATGAGATATAGTGAAAATACATCAAAATTAACATTAAATTCTAGGTAAAAGGGGACACAATTCAAGAAAAATAGTGTCAGAGTTATGCACCTTGTGTCACATGATATGGGTGATGAGGTGGAACATCTATTTTAAGTCTGAATCAAATCCATTCAGTAGTAATTGAGATATAGTGAAAATACATCAAAATTAACCTTAAATTCTAAGTAAAAAGGGGCATAATTCATGAAAAATTGGTGTAAGAGTTATGTACCTTGTGTCACATGATGTGGAACATCTATTTTAATAGATGTCACAAGGTTTTTTATTATTTGACCTACTGACCTAGTTATTGACGGCACGTGACCCAGTTTTGAACCTGACATTGATATCATCAAGATGAACATTCAGACCAACTTTCATACAGACCCATGAAAAATATGGCCTCTAGAGAGGTCACAAGGTTTTTTTATTATTTGACCTACTGACCTAGTTATTGATGGCACATGACCCACTTTCGAACTTGACCTTGATATCATCAAGGTGAACATTCTGACCAATTTTCATGAAAATCCATTCAAAAGTATGGCCTCTAGACATGTCACAAGGTTTTTCTATTTTTACACCTACTGACCTAGTTTTTGACCGCAGTTGACCCAGTTTCGAACTTGACCTAGATATCATCAAGATGAACATTCAGACCAACGTTCATAAAGATCCTATAAAAAATATGGCCTCTACAGAGGTCACAAGTTTTTTTATTATTTGACCTACTGACCTAGTTTTTGATGGCACTTGACCCACCTTCAAACTTGACCTAGATATCATCAAGGTGAACATTCTGACCAATTTTTATGAAGATCCATTCATAAGTATGGCCTCTAGAGAGGTCACAAGGTTTTTCTATTTTTAGACCTACTGACCTAGTTTTTGATCGCATGTGACCCAGTTTCGAACCTGACCTAGATATTATCAAGATAAACATTCAGACCAACTTTCATACAGATCCCATGAAAAATATGGCCTCTAGAGAGGTCACAAGGTTTTTCCATTATTTGACCTACTGACCAGGTTTTTGAAGGCATGTGACCCAGTTTCGAACTTGACCTAGATATCATCAAGATGAACATTCTGACCAATTTTCATGAAGATCTTATAAAAACTAGAAAATGCTTTTGCAAAAAAGCGCATGTCTCCCCCAATGCCAAGTGGTATAGGCAAGAAGTCAGTAGGGGTCAGGAGCGAAAGTCAAAGAGACACTGATGGTTGGCTGCAATAGGGATCATCTACTTGGCATGTCCAGTCATCCCGCTAAGTTTCAACACTCTTGGCCTAGTGGTTCTCAAGTCACTGTTCAGGCTCATGTGACCTTGACCTTTAATCAAGTGACCCCAAAATAAATAGGGGTCATCTACTCCGCATGTCCAATCATCCTATTAAGTTTCAACATTGTAGGTCAAGTGGTTCTCAAGTTATTTTCCGGAAATGATTTCACATGACCAGGCCCCTGTGACCTTGACCTTTAATAGACTGACCCAAAAATCAATAGGGGTCATCTACTCTGCATGTTCAATTATCCTATGAAGTTTCAACATTCTGGATCAAGAGATTCTCAAGTTACTGATCGGAAATGGTTATCAATATTCAGGCCCCTGTGACCTTGACCTTTAACAGAGTGACCCCAAATTCGATAGGGGTCATCTACTCTGCATGAGCAATCATCCTATGAAGTTTCAACATTCTGGGTCGAGTGGTTCTCAAGTTACTGACCGGAAATTGTTTTCCATGTTCAGGCCCCTGTGACCTTGACCTTTAATAGAGTGACCCCAAAATTAATAAGGGTCATTTACTCTGCATGTCCAATTATCCTATAAAGTTTTAACATTCTGGGTCAAGAGGTTCTCAAGTTATTGATCGAAAACGGTTTTCCATGTTCAGGCCCCTGTGACCTTGACCTTTGACAGAGTGATCCCAAAATCGATAGGGGTCATCTACTCTGCATGACCTATCATCCTATTAAGTTTCAACATTCTGGGTCAAGTTGTTCTCAAGTTACTGACTGGAAATGTTTTTCAATGTTCAGGCCCCTGTGACCTTGACCTTTAATAGAATGACCCCAAAATCGATAGGGGTCATCTACTTTGCATGTACAATCATCCTATGAAGTTTCAACATTCTGGGTCAAGTGGTACTCAAGTTATTGATTGGAAATGGTTTTAATGTTCAGGCCCCTGTGACCTTGACCTTTAACAGAGTGACCCCAAAAACAATAGGGGTCATCTACTCTACATGACCAATAATCCTATGAAGTTTCAACATTCTGGGTCAAGTGGTTCACTAGTTATTGATCGGAAATGGTTTTCAATGTTCAGGCCCCTGTGACCTTGACCTTTGACAGAGTGACCCCAGAAACTATAGGGGTCATCTACTCTTCATGACCAATCATCCTATCAAGTTTAAACATTCTGGGTCAAGTGGTTCTCTAGTTACTGATCGGAAATGGTTTTCAATGTTCAGGCCCGTGACCTTGACCTTTGACAGAGTGACCCCAAAAACAATAGGGGTCGTCTACTCCAGCAGCCCTACAACCCTATCAAGTTTGAAGGTTCTAGGTCAAATGGTTCTCCAGTTATTGCTCGGAAATGAAGTGTGATGTACGGACGGACGGACGGGCGGACAGACAGGGCAAAAACAATATGTCTCCCCCAGAGGTCCATTCATAAGTATGGCCTCTAGAGAGGTCACAAGGTTTTTCTATTTTTAGACCTACTGACCTAGTTTTTGACTGCACGTGAACCAGTTTCGAACTGGACCTAGATATTATCAAGATGAACATTCAGACCAACTTTCATACAGATCCCATGAAAAATATGGCCTCTAGAGAGGTCACAAGGTTTTTCTATTATTTGATCTACTGACCTAGTTTTTGATGGCACGTGACCCAGTTTCGAACTTGACCTAGATATCATCAAGGTGAACATTCTGACCAATTTTCATGAAGATCTTGTGAAAAATATGGCCTCTAGAGAGGTCACAAGGTTTTTCTATTTTTAGACCTACTGACCTAGTTTTTGATGGCACGTGACCCAGTTTCGAACTTGACCTAGATATCATCAAGGTGAACAATCTGATCAATTTTCATAAAGATTCCATGAAAAATGTGACCTCTAGAGTGGTCACAAGCAAAAGTTTACGCAAGCACGCTCGCACGCACGGATGGACGACGGACGCTGTGCGATCACAAAAGCTCACCTTGTCACTTTGTGACAGGTGAGCTAAAAACAAGAAAGTAGGTCAGTAGGTCAAGGTCACAGTCAAGTGACATCATATTACTTGGGGTCATCAGGTAATTATAATTAAACAGTCTTGGAAATAGGATCGGATGATTTTTAAATATTTTTTCCTATATAACTCACATAATAACTAAGTGACACAAGGGTGGGGCCTCTTTTAACCCCAGGGGCATAATTTGAACAATTTTGGTAGAGGACTACTTGACAATGCATCATACCAAATATTAAATGCCTAGGTCGTATGGTTTCAGACAAGAAAATTTTTAAAGCTTTTTCCTATATAAGTCTATATAAAACTTGGGACCCCCAGGGCAGGGCCTCTTTTCACCCAAGGGGTATAATTTGAAAAATTTTGATTGAGGACCATAAGACAATGCTACAGTACAAATATCAAAAGTCTAAGTGTTGTGGTTTCAGACAAGAAGATTTTTAAACTTTTTTTCCTATGTAAGTCTATGTAAAACTTGGGACCCCCGGGGCAGGGCCATATTTAACCCTAGGGGGATAATTTAAACAATCTTGGTAGAGGACCACTAGATAATGCTACATACCAAATATCAAAGCCCTAGGCCATGTGGTTTCAGACAAGAAGATTTTCAAATTTTTCCCTATATAAGTCTATATAAACCATGTGACCCCCGGGGCGGGGCCATATTTAACCCTATGGGAATAATTTGAACAGTCTTGGTAGAGGACCACTAGATGATGCGTCATACCAAATATCAAAGCCCTAGGCCATGTGGTTTTGTACAAGAAGATTTTCAAAGTTTTCCCTATACAAGTCTATATAAACCATGTGACCCACGGGGTGGGGCCACATTTGACCCTAGGGGGATAATTTGAACAATTTTGGTAGAGGACCACTAGATGATGCTACACACCAGATATCAAAGCCCTAGGCCCTGTGGTTTTGGGCAAGAAGGTTTTTAAAGTTTTTCCTTTTGGTTGCCATGGCAACCAGAGTTCTGCATGGAATTCAATTCTTTTGAACAATTTTGAAAGGGGACCACCCAAGGATCATTCCTGTGAAGTTTGGTGTAATTCTGCTAAGTAGTTTTCAAGAAGAAGATTGTTTTAGAAAATGTTGACCGACGGACGACGCACGTCACACGACAGACATTGAGCGGTCACAATAGCTCACCATGAGCCTTTGGCTCAGGTGAGCTAATAAAAAAAAAAAAAAATAAAATATAAATAAAATTCTCAGTATTTCTTAGGTTCACTTCAAATTAGTTGGACTAATCTTGGCTGCGGCCGTCATCTTTTACCAATAATACCGGAATATCTAGACATCTGGGAATTTGGCAGATTTAACGGGAAACAATTCAAGTATAAAAGATTCAGGCTTTAAATTAAACCTCTTTTTATATATACGTTATAATAATTTATGTCTTGAACACATTCCCTCGAAATGAGCAATTTGGAAGATGTTACACTATGTTTTATTGTATTAAATAAACAAATAAACAAGAGGACCATGATGGTCCTGAATCGCTCACCTCTTCCCACATGACCCAGTTTTGAGTATGACATCGTTTTTTCTATTATCTGACATAGTGACCTAGTTTTTGAGCTCATGTGACCCAGTTTTGAACTTGATCTAGATATTATCAAGATAAAAATTCTGACCAATTTTCATGAAGATCCATTGAAAAATATGGTCTCTAGAGAGGTCACAAGGTTTTTCTATTATCTGAGCTATTGACCTAGTTTTCGAAGGTACGTGACCCTGTTTTGAACTTTATCTAGATATCATCAAGGTGAACATTCTCACTAATTTTCATGAAGATCTCATGAAAAATATGGCCTCTAGAGAGGTCACAAGGTTTTTCTATTTTTATACCTACTGGCCTCGTTTTTGACCGCATGTAACCCAGTTTCGAAACTGACCTAGATATCATCAAGGTGAACATTCAGATCAATTTTCATGAAGATCCATTGAAAAATATGGCCTCTAGAGAGGTCAAAAGATTTTTCTAATTTTAGACCTATGGCCTAGTTTTTGACCGCAGTTGACCCAAGATTTTTCTATTTTTAGACCTACTGACCTAGTTTTTGACCGCACGTGACCCACTTTCGAACTTGACCTAGATATCATCAAGATGAACATTCAGACCAACTTTCATACAGATCCCATGAAAAATATGGCCTCTACAGAGGTCACAAGGTTTTTCTATTATTTGACCTACTGACCTAGTTTTTGAGGCCACGTGACCCACTTTCGAACTTGACCTAGATATCATCAAGGTGAACATTCTGACCAATTTTCATGAAGATCTTATGAAATATATGGCCTCTAGAGAGGTCACAAGGTTTTTCTATTTTTAGACCTACTGACCTAGTTTTTGACCGCACGTGACCCAGTTTCGAACTTGACCTAGATATCATCAAGGGGAACATTTTGACCAATTTTCATAAAGATCCCATGAAAAATGTGACGTCTAGAGTGGTCACAAGCAAAGTTTACGCACGCACAGACTGACGGACGAACGACGGACGCTGCGCGATCACAAAAGCTCACCTTGTCACTTTGTGACAGGTGAGCTAATAAAAAAAGAAGAAAAAAAAACCTTTTAGAAGGCTGTCACAGATCACGTCCTTCTTTCAACTACAGGACACCTTTTACCTTTGATAAGTTAGAGGAAATATGTTGGCTTATACTTGCGATTTGTTTAATATAATGGTTAATGGTCCAAGCTTTTCCGGACCGTCTTCTGTTTAGTTGTTTGGTTTTCTTTTGTTTTTATTGTTTTTTCTTGACTATTTCGCGTTGGCAAGGCACAATGAAACAATACAATTTAAAGACATTGTTTTTAAATGTATCAATTCGGTTCAGATCATGATGCTTAAAACAAATCAACGTCATACTTCGGATACGATCAGTATACGGTTTTAATTTAACAACTGAGTCTGCCCCAACTCATTTGAAGGCAAGTTCGAGTCTGGAAGGCCCAATATTTGTTCACAAAAATGGTAATCACGCTACTTGATATCAATTTTCGGCACATCTTTTCCTAGGTTTATGACTAAAACTTTTGAACTTATAGTTTTCGTATTGGCAAGGCTACTGATTTAGCTAGTAGGGGAATCTCGGGATCCGTCATTATGGAATTAAGCAGGCGGCGCTCACTGTCATATGTCACATTGTCACACTCAGTATTTGTATGTCATACATTCGGTATTAATGACATCCTTTTACCGACAGATAATCGGGGACTTCATCACATACTAGGCTGTAACAGAAGCAATGTTAACCCGAAGTTACCCAACGATTTGTCAGTCGCTTGGTGGTGCAAGAGAGGAGTGTGTCTTTAGGACCTAAAGAAGCCATGCAGTTGCTTGCTCTTTTCCTAAACTCCTTGTCATACACGTTGGGGGTAATGACATTAATTACCAAACATTCTGTAAACTTCATATTTAAATTTGAATAGGGTTTTCCTAGAACCACATTATTTGGATAGACATTTTCCCACAGCTTCATAGGGGAATCTCGGATAATAACGGATCAACCTGTTCTGGATTATTACTTCGATTCTTTGAATGAATGTGTTATATAACTAGTATTGTAAGAATTTTGGGGAAATTAAAAGAAATTTCAGTAATTTCTTTGTTATTTTGTGGTGGAAAATTCTTATGTCTGGGTGCGGCTTGGGCATGCCATACTGAGTTGTTAACTGTCAATTTCTAAATCTTTTTGCATACTCATGGGTCCCTGACCAGCCGCCGCCATTCAACGGGGCTGGTGACACTCGTGGGTTCAAAATTCAGTTTTTTCTGGTTCATTTTTTCGAGCATATAAGAATTGGCCAGAGAGCGAAAATGGCTAGGCGTTCTTAATAGTTGCTCAACCATTTACATAGGTTACATTTTTACATTTGTTGTTATTAGGTTTATGTTGCGCCAATGGTGTTATCTCGGTACTAATTGTGTACCAGGCTTGTGGTACCAAAGGGGTACCTGGTTTGTATATGGTACATGGAAGTACCTGGTTACTGTATAACAGTATGGTACCAAACAGGTACCTGGTAAGTATATGGTACATGGAAGTACCTGGTTACTGTATGGTACCAAACGGGTTTCTGGTTCGTATATGGTACATGGAAGTACCTGGTTCGTATATGGTACCAAAGGGGTACCTGGTTCGTATATGGTACATGGAAGTACCTGGTTATTGTATGGTACCTAGGGGTACCTGGTGCGTATATGGTACATGGAAGTACCTGGTTCTTATATGGTACCTTCTTTGGTACCATATAAGAACCAGGTACTTCCATGTACCATATATATGGTTCTACCTGGCTAACCGTACCGAGGGGTACAGGGGATGGTATGGCATAGTGTGTGCCATATTTTTAGCGCAACAAGGTTAAAATTATCTAAGGCATGCCCGGGTCACTCCCTTTGTGAGGATTTTCAACTTCAATCACCATTTAACGTTTTAAGTCTTAAGCCACTATGACCGTCTTTTAATCCACACTTACCTTAAACTAAAAATAAACTTATGGTTTTTTTCTTCTTTTATTCATGAAAGCATAGGTAATTTAATGGTACGTCAGCCCAGGAATTTAATTCTAGAATAATGACATTTTTATCTTTTGTTTTCTCCTGTTTTGTGTTACTGTGACCCTGAACTTTGACCTACTGACCTCAAAGTCAAACTTGAACTGTATTTTATGAAGCTACACCTGTGTACCAAAAATTATGTCAATTTGTCGAGCCTTTCGTAAATTATTGTCCTGAAACCATGAAAACCAACGGACCAACAGACCAATCAACAGACAGACTGACCAGCTTATTCCTATATACCCCTTAAAACTTTGTTTGTATGGGTATAACTAGATGTGTCTCTATAGGACACATGTTCCCCCTACTCCTGCCACTGTGCATGATTTCATGACCCTAGGTGAAATACTTTTTAAGATGTTTGCAACACAAATTTTTTAGAACTTTATGTGTATTTTTCACCTAGTGAAAGACCATAACCCCGGTCTAGCTGACTGAAATGCAAAGGAGAACACCAGGTGCACAACTTAACATGCTACAAAACAATCCTTTAACATTTAATGACTCTATGTCGAGTACATTTTGGGATATATCCGGCACAAAATTTTTATTGTTTTACTCAGTCACAGGCCACAACTCTTTTGCAAAGTAAAATATAATTTAACAAGAGCTGTCACTAATGGTGACAAATGCCCCCGCAGCACCTTGACCTTTGACCTTGTGACCCCAAAGTCAGTAAGGGTGGTGTACTCAATAAGTACTATCAGCATGTGAAGTTTGAAGGTCCTGAATGAAGTGGTTTGCATGTAAAGCGCCTTCATGCAAAAAGTTAACGTTGGCCCCTGTGACCTTGACCTTTGACCTGGTGACCCCAAAGTCAGTAGGGTTGGTGTACTCATAAAGTACTATCAGCATGTAAAGTTTGAAGGTCCTGGGTGAAGTGGTTCGCAAGAAAAGTGCCTTCATGCAAAAATTAACGTTGGCCCCTGTGACCTTGACCTTTGACCTGGTGACCCCAAAATGAGTAAGAGTGGTGTACTCAATAAGTACTATCAGCATGTGAAGTTTGAAGGTCCTGGGTGCAGTGGTTCGCGAGTAAAGTGCCTTCATGCAAAAAGTTAACGTTGGCCCCTGTGACCTTGACCTTTGACCTGTGACACCAAAGTCAGTAGGGGTGGTGTACTCAATAAGTACTATCAGCATGTGAAGTTTGAAGGTCCTGGGTGCAGTGGTTCGCAAGTAAAATGCCATCATGCAAAAAGTTAACGTTGGCCCCTGTGACCTTGACCTTTACCTGGTGACCCCAAAGTCAGTAGGGGTGGTGTACTCAATAAGTACTATCAGCATGTAAAGTTTGAAGGTCCTGGGTGCAGTGGTTCGCGAGTAAAGTGCCTTCATGCAAAAAGTTAACGTTGGCCCCTGTGACCTTGACCTTTGACCTGGTGACCCCAAAGTCAGTAGGGGTGGTGTACTCAATAAGTACTATCAGCATGTGAAGTTTGAAGGTCCTGGGTGCAGTGGTTCGCGAGTAAAGTGCCTTTATGCAAAAAGGTAACGTTGGCCCCTGTGACCTTGACCTTTGACCTGGTGATCCCAAAGTCAGTTGGGGTGGTGCATTCAATAAGTACTATCAGCAAGTGAAGTTTGAAGGTCATGGGTGCAGTGGTTCGCGAGTAAAGTGCCTTCATGCAAAAAGGTAACGTTGGCCCCTGTGACCTTGACCTTTGACCTGGTGACCCCAAAGTCAGTATGGGTGGTGCACTCAATAAGTACTATCAGCATGTGAAGGTTGAAGGTCCTGGGTGCAGTGGTTCGCGAGTAAAGTGCCTTCATGCAAAAAAGTTAACGTTGGCCCCTGTGACCTTGACCTTTGACCTGGTGACCCCAAAGTCAGTAGGGGTGGTGTACTCAATAAGTACTATCAGCATGTGAAGTTTGAAGGTCCTGGGTGCAGTGGTTCGCGAGTAAAGTGCCTTCATGCAAAAAGTTAACGTTGTGACTAACGAACGAACGAACGAACTAAAGGACAGACAGTTGAAAACTAATATGCCTCCCTTCGGGGGCATAAAAAAATCAAAGGCCTGAATGGCCTGAGTCAGCTAATGATTGATGTACTGACAGTATAGTCTACCAGTTTCAGTTTGTTTTTAGTTTTTTTCTTAAAATTTCATAACACAGCTCGATATTTACCCAAAATATTATATCCGGATACGATTACACTTTTCTCCAGTTTGAACAATATATTTTACAAATTGTGATGATACGAAGACATTTAGCAGCAATTGGCAGTATCTGACATTGAAGTTTACGGTTAAATTACCTCTTATTTAAATCTTTTCATAAAAAAGTTGTTTCGTTTCGTGAAAGCAGCCAAACATAGACGATCTACTTTCGATTTCCAAAACTACAAGAAAATACAATTTAATGTTTCGCCGATTTGTTTATTTCTCGAAAAATAAGAATTAAAATCATTTTTAATATCAGTAGTAACTAAACAAACCAGTAAGAGCTTCTTCTTCCGATAATTTATCCGTTTACTGACTGCAAAATTCAACCCACGCAAAGTTTATAGAAATCATACGATGCGTGTTTACGTTCAATGTGGGAGAATTAAGGCTGATCGGCTATGTTACCTAACGCATCCAAACGATTCAGATTTTGTTTTTAAAAAAGCATTGTATGCGTTTCTGTAATTTTATATACGTTTTTATACGCTTAGAAATTATTAGACATGCGTATTTGCATTATTTCTATACGTAATTTACGCTAATACGCATCTTATCTGGAGCCCTGTGGAACTATTTTTTGTCTTTCGCTGGATGTTACCCAAGCTTTGTAAGCCTGCGCAATTCTTAAAATGCACATTTATGCTTAATGAGTTACATTCGAGTATTGCACAATTACAAGTCATAAATATGACAGATTACATCGTATATTGGTCATAGCAAAGGGAAATGACACAACTTAACTTCATTCATGCAGTGGACTGTTTGAAGTTTGAGAAATCTAATGGAACTACATCCCTTCACTGTGTTATCTGGTCCATTTAGAGAATCGTTGGATAGCAAGGACTCGTCAAAAGGCTTTCAGCCTTTAGCCGACTCAAAAAACTCATCAAATTTATGTGCTGGAGAACATTCCTACATGGTTTCATGACTCTATGTTTTAAAATATATGCAACACAAACTTTTAAGCACTTCACATTTATTTTCACTATGTCAAGGACCATAACTCCAGCCTGGTTGAGTGAAATCCAAACAAAGAAACCATGTTTAATATATGACACATTTTTAGCCAAAGTATGATTATATAAGAGTCTTACTAATTTTATCTTAAAAGTAAGTTGAGTGGTATCGATACTAAACAAATTTCCTTGTTACTAATTTTTGTCTGTTATCTGGTAGAACAGTTTCTCATTTCACAAAATATCAGGTAGTACCGTTACTAATTTCACAAAACATCAGGTAGTACCTCAGTTTTACAATTGGTGTGCAAACTGTGTATGTCATCAAAATTTCAAAGCTGTATCTTAAAAAACAAGAAAGTAGGTCAGTAGGTCAAGGTCAAAGTCAAATGAAATCATATTACTTGGGTTCATCAGGTAATTATTATTAGTCTTGGAAATAGGATCAAATGATTTTTTAAGTATTTTTTCCTATATAACTCACATAGTAACTAAGTTACCCCAGGGTGAGGCTTCCTTTAACCCCAGGTGCATAATTTGAACAATTTTGGATGAGGACTACTAGACAATGCATCCTACCAAATATCAAAAGCATAGGTTGTATGGTTTCAGACAAGAAGATTTAAAAAAAAAATTCCTATACAAGTCTATATAAAACTTTGGACCCCCAGGGCAGGGCCTCTTTTCACCCCAGGGGTACAATTTTAACAATTTTGGTTGAGGACCATAAGACAATGCTACAAACCAATTATCAAAGGTCTAAGTGTTGTGGTTTCAGACAAGAAGATTTTCAAAGTTTTCCCTATATAAGTCTATGTAAAACTTGAGACCCCCGAGGCGGGGCCATATTTGACCCTAGGGGGATAATTTGAACATTTTTGGTAGAGGACTACTAGATGATGCTACACACCAGATATCAAAGCCCTAGGCCCTGTGGTTTTGGACAAGAAGATTTTTAAAGTTTTTCCTTTCGGTTGCCATGGCAACCAGAGTTCTGCATGGAATTCAATTATTTGAATAATTTTGAAAGGGGGCCACCCAAGGATCATTCCTGTGAAGTTTGGTGTAATTCTGCCCAGTGGTTTTCAAGAAGAAGATTTTTTTAGAAAATGTTGACGGACACACGACGCACACCGCACATTGAGCGGTCACAATAGCTCACCGTGAGCCTTTGGCTCAGGTGAGCTAAAAAGGGCTGGTGTAGAAAAATGTACACAATATACATTCCCCATACTAGCATAAACAAGAGCTGTCTCCATAGGATGACACATGCCCCCGATGGCACTTTGAATGAGTAGTTATGGCCGATGTTAGAGTTTAGGACCTTTGACCTACGGAGCTGGGTCTTGCGCGCGACACGTCGTCTTACTGTGCCACACATTCATGCGTAGTTTTTTTAAAATCCATGCATGAATGACAAAGATATGGACCGGACACGCCCATCAATGCACTATCATGAAAAATGACCTTTAATGTCTAAGTGTGACCTTGACCTTTGAGCTACGGACCTGGGTCTTGCGCGCGACACGTCATCTTACTGTGGTACACATTCATGCCAAGTTATTTGAAAATCCATCCATGGTTGACAAAGATATGGACCGGACAATCCCATCAATGCACTATCCTTTAATGTCTAAGTGTGACCTTGACCTTTGAGCTACGGACCTGGGTCTTGCGCGCGACATGTCGTCTTACTGTGGTACACATTCATGCCAAGTTATTTGAAAATCCATCCATCGATAACAAAGATATGGACTGGACACGCCCATCAATGCACTATCCTTTAATGTCTAAGTGTGACCTTGACCTTTGAGCTACGGACCTGGGTCTTGCGCGCGACACGTCGTCTTACTGTGGTACACATTCATGCCAAGTTATTTGAAAATCCATCCATCGATGACAAAGATATGGACCGGACACGCCCATCAATGCACTATCCTTTAATGTCTAAGTGTGACCTTGACCTTTGAGCTACGGATCTGGGTCTTGCGCGCGACACGTCGTCTTACTGTGGTACACATTCATGCCAAGTTATTTGAAAATCCATCCATCGATGACAAAGATATGGACCGGACACGTAAATTGCGGACAGACTGACAGACTGACAGACCGACAGACTGACAGACCGACAGACCGACAGACGGACAGACGGTTCAAAAACTATATGCCTCCCTTCGGGAGCATAAAAATTCTGTCACTACAATCATAGGTAGACAGAAAAACAAATTTTTCACAAAAGATCTGAGCAAGTCAAAAAAGTATACCTTGACATCTCTGTGGGCAACATATTTTGATGACCAATGCAGTGACCAATGCAATAATGGTAATACCTGCAACAATTACCAAAACTGAAAAGAAAAAAAATGCACTGAAAATAAGTTGTGTTTTGCAGTGGTTGGATAATACAGAACTTTTTTCCCATCAATATCAAATCCCTATTTCATTAATTAAGAGTGAATGAAAACTTCTGTCTGTACATAGATTTGTTGACTGAGTCAGACTCTGTTATTAGCCATTTTACAATACTACTCATGTTTATTTTAAAAGAAAACCTCTTTTTTGACACTGACATTTAAAATTTAGTAGCGGTGAAAACATTCCATCAAGCTTTAATTTATTTATTTATTTTTTTTTCTTCAAACATGTCTCATGTACATTATCATCTTTTTAGCCCAAGAAGTCTTTTAACCCTTTCCCACATCGATACGTTTATCACCGTATCTATCAATTACCAAACAGAAACGTATTGACCCGTGTCTATCGATTACCTGATAGAAACGTATAATACCGATTAACGGCCATTTGAACAGAATCGTATTATCCCGTCTCTCATAATCGCTTTATTTTCGTTCTTTTTCTAAAGAAACAAATTCCTGATGTTTACTAACTCAAAATATGGGATTTCGTCATCATTATTTACGTACAAGATCATGTGGTTACTATTTAAATTTATCGAGTACTTTGCAAAGAAAGACACCGGGGTTTTTTCCTACATGTGCACGACGCTACGTCATGGAAAATTACTGAGAAAACTACTTGCAACTGGCCGGTTCGCGGGACTTTCCTCGTTCTAAAAATAACGACCATTTAACATCCAAGTATTTTTAAATGTGTTAGGTCATGAAGGTCACGCGTGATATATGCATATTTCCCCTAAACAACAATTTGTGTATACGATGGCTTGGAATTTATGGCCTTACATAACGGGAAGTGTTAATCAAAACAGAAGGACCGCGGCTTCCAAATATTTTATGACACCCCAAGAGTTAATTGCAGCGGAAGTCACCCATGATGTACCGACGTTTGATCATAAAAATATTACGTAATATTATCTAAAAATATTTTAATTTTTAGCACAAGAATACTGTAGTCGGTTACGAGTCTAGATGTCAGCGATCTTTTTGCACTTTCAGAAATTTTACGATCCGTTATTTATGTAGTGTTATTCAGTTTGATGGTTGTTTTTTTATATAAATACTTACCGATTCCGATTCGGAAGAGGAGTCTATTAACTATAAATCAAACTTTCAAACATCAAAATGAAATTGTATATGAATTTCAATGTGAAAGTAATCCAAAACAGAATTTTATGCCTAAAAATATATTTCCCTTACTTTAACACTTTATATCTTCGAAACTCAAAGAGAAACTACAATAAATTTTGTATCATCGGAAAGAGAATTTAAATTGCTATAAACTTTAAATTGACAAAAATAATGTCAAACTTTCAGAAAATATTAAAATAATGACATTTTTAACATAAGTGTGTGTAATTACAAAATAATGCCAACACCTCTGTTCAGATAATTAAGACAGTCATGCTTATCAGCCATATACCGATTATTGATTATCACTTATCAGTGTTTAGCCTGGGAAGCCGTTGATAATATTTGTTCTTTGTCAGAAGAAATAATACATAATACCTATGCATTAAAGATCCGAATTAATCTGCGCTAATTTGTGTTAATTGGCATTCGTCGAGTTTCTGATATTATCAACGCCTGGGGAAATCTGACGGAGATTCCATGTCAGTACTGATTATCGATTTTCTATAATTAGCCTAATTAACATGTGATCATATTTGCGCTTGTTTGAAACGAAAACGAGGCAATGCTGCCGAAAACTCGGCAATTTTCGTAGATCACTAGGTCTGCATTTATATAACATCTTGATGGCTATGACGCAAACTTAAGTTTACTGACATATTTAAAAGTTATTACAATTTGCTGGAAAAGCTATGGGAGGTAAAAACTGGTATTTGTCCATGGCCCGGAAATGTTCGGAAACCTTTTCCGTGAGAATTCCGTTTCTATTTTTAGCCATGGATTATTGCTTTCAGAAGTTATCGTTCTTTATCAGACACCCACATATTTCGGGTGTAATATAGGTGGCGCTGCGGTCGGAAAACATGTTTCCCCAGGCTGTCAATTTGCAGGTAGAAAAAAAGTTAGAAATTGTCAGACTGGATTCCCAGGCTAATCAGTGTTATGTAAAAGAGGTTACTTTGGCTTCTGTTCTGTGTGGTAAAGGGTTAAAGGCATTTCTATTTTTAGCTATAGTGCCCCTAATCAAACAAATTTCAGAAAGGTCCTTTTAATGATCATCTAGATCAGGTCTGATTAAGATCCAACAAGCAATTCATCAGAAGTCGTTAAAGGTTCTTTTCATTTTTAACTCTAGCAGTAAACTTTAACCTGAAACTCTATTTATTTGTTTATTTATTTTGTTGGGTTTAACATCTCACCGACACAATTATAGGTCATATGGCAGCTTTCCAGCTGTGATGGTGGAGAAAGACCCCATGTGCCCCTCTGTGCATTATTTTTTTTATCACAAGCGGGCACCTGGATAGAACCACCGACCCTCCCTAAGTCAGCTGGATGGCTTCCTCAAATGAAGAATTCAACCTGAAACTCTACAAGAGCACCGCCTTGAGGGTGCTGACGCTCATCTGATTTTTCTGTATAATAGAAATATTGTCCTACCCATGATTTTCTAAGTCCAAAAAGGGCCATAATTCTTGCAAAAAGCAGGATGGAGTTAGGTTGCTTGCTGTACAGAGTTAGTTTATGATGGTAAACAACTGTTGCAAGTTTCAAAGAAATAGCTTTAATAGTTTAGGAGAAAAGTTTACCTTAACATAAAACTTAACCAATAAATCTGACATTTTCTATGTCCAAAAGGAGCCATAATTCTTTCAAAAAAGAGAATAGAGTTATGTTTCTTGCTGTACATGGTCAGCTTATGATGGTAAACAAGTGTTGCAAGTTTTAAAGCAATAGCTTTGATAGTTTAGGAGAAATACTGACCTAAACACAAAACTTAACCAAGAAATCTGATTTTCTAAGTCTAAAAGGGGCCAAAATTCTTGCAAAAAGCAGGATGGAGTTATGTTTCTTGCTGTACAGGGTCGGCCTATGATGGTGAACAAGACCTGCAAGTTTCAAAGCAATACCTTTGATAGTTTAGGAGATAAGTTGACCTTAACATAAAACTTAACCAATAAATCTGATATTTTTCTAAGTCCAAAAGGGACCATAATTCTTGCAAAAAGCAGGATTGAGTTATGTTTCTTGCTGTATTGGGTCAGCTTATGATGGTGAACAAGTGTTGCAAGTTTCAAAGCAATAGCTTTGATAGTTTAGGAGAAAAGTTTACATAAACCTAAAACTCAACCAAGAAATCTTGTATTTTCTATGTCCAAACGGAGCCATAATTCTTGCAAAAAGCAGGATGGCATTATGTTTCTTGCTGTACATGGTTAGCTATTGATGGTGAACAAGTGTTGCATGTTTCAAAAAAATACCTTAGATAGTTTAGGAGAAAAGCTGACCTAAACATTAAACTTAACTAGGCAACGCAGATGCCGATCAAGTGATGACAATAAATCATCATTTTTTTCTCTCAAAAAATCAGGTGAGCTAAAAATGGGGAATAATTAATGAATAAGAGATCACAGTGTGACCTTGGAGCCCACCATCGAGTCATTTTTGAATGTTCCAAATTTCAAAAAATCCTAAAAGTAGGTAATTAATATTTATAACTAATAATTAAACCCACTCCCTGAACAAGAGAGATGCCACCATTAATGAGCTATATGCAATATTTTTTTTTTCATTATGAAACAAAGAATGCGCATATAATTTCTTACATTATAATTAATAATTAAACCCAGAAATTTGAGTACTAAACAAATTAATCATCAATCTGCTACTGCTGAGGTGTAATAGGACAATAATGAACAACTTTAATCATTATCTCATTAGTGTCTGTAGACTTTATGATCCTTCTACTGGTAAGGCCATAAATAACCAATTAACTAGTTGGAGGGCCACTGGATATAAAATTATATTAGAAATCAAAATAAACAAAAGGCCATAACTCACTTAAAAATTGTTGAACCAGTCTGATTTTCAGGGGGACACAATTAGGGTACCAATGCATTGTTCTGACAAAGTTTGGTCAACATCCCCCAGTAGTTTCTGAGGAGATGCAATACCAAGAAATTCTTAACAGATGGATAGATGGACAGACGTTTGAATAGCCCATCATCTGATGATAGTGGGCTAAAAATATTGCCAGAGTTATGCACCTTGTGTCCTATGATGTGGGTGATGATGTTGAACAACTATTTTAAGTTTGAATCAAATCCATTCAGTAACAACAGAGATAGAGTGAAAGTGTATCAAAAATTTATCCTGAAATTCTAAGTAAACAGGGGGAATAATTCATGAAAGGTTTGTGCCAGAGTTATGCACCTTGTGTCATATGATGCTGATGATGATTTTGAACAACTATTTTAAGTTTGAATCAAATCCATTCAACAATAACAGAGATAGATTGAAGGTGCATCAAAACTTTAACTACCAATTTTCATGAGAATAGGCCCAAGCAGTCTTGAGTTATTACCTGGGAACTGTTTCACTGTTCTTGGTCACTGTGACCTTGACCTTTGACATACTGATCTCAAAATCAATAGGGGTCTACTGGTGATGACCAACCTCCCTATCAACTTTCATGATCCTAGGTCAAAGCAATCTTTAGTTATCATCCGGAAACCATTTAACTGTTCCGGGTCATTGTGACCTTGACCTTTGACCTACTGATCTCAAAATCAATAGGGGTCATCTCCTGGTCATGACCAAACTTCCTATTAACTTTCATGATCCTAGGCCCAAGTGTTCTCGAGTTAATATCTGGAACCGTTTAACTGTTCAGGGTCGCTGTGACCTTACCTTTGACATACAGATCTCAAAATTAATAGGGGTGATGACCAACCTTCCTATCAAACTTAATGATCCTAGGGCAAAGCATTCTTGAGTTATCATCCGGCAACAGACTGGTCTACATTCCCACCAACCGACTGACATCTGCAAAACAATATACTCCTCCTTCTTCAAAGGGGTCATTAAAATGTTGTTGCAGGGATGACAGACAATGGACAATCCACCTATACTTATAGCTCACACGGAACAAAGTTCAGGTGAGCTAAAAACGATGTTTTCTTATGCATGTATAGAACATGCCAAATCATCTTACCTATTATAAAATACATGTACCAAGGTAATACATTAGAATTTTCAGATTTTCCATTTATCCCTCTGCCTTTATCTTTGTCATCTTCATGACCTGCAAATACATAAAGCAGAAATGTGAATAAATGTCCAATGTAAGTATTTGAGGATTTAGAGTTTAAAGAAAGACTGTGTATGTGTGAATCAGTTTAAGCAGGGCTGGTCAAAGTGGCAGTAGTTAGGTGTTGGGGCAGGAAGAGGGTTTTTTGTATTTTGTGTAGCAGCAATGACGGGATATTGAAGCACAAGAAGCTAAAAGTGACCAAAATTTTTGTAGGGGTGGGGTTACTACAGGGAATGAAGATGGGAATGGGTTGCTAGTAATGTTAGTGTTTGACATCTGCAGATCCTAACTTCACCATCTAACTGAAGTCAACGACTTTAATGTAGTCAAAGCTTGGAAAATACATCAGAACACCACTCCTCGCTTCTGCTCATTGTTAGGGCCCTGGTAAATTCACTTAACAATCATGTATATTTTTCCATATCTCAAACTACAAATAACTTGAACTAATTTGCCATTTAAGTTGACTAGTTTAGTTTTTATGTTATGGGCAGGACACATTACACTGACCTTTGAGATCAATTTGTGACCCTCCCGGACCATAACCCCTGAACTATTGAACCTGTTCATGTTCTCTGCACAACATCCTATCACCACCTACCTATATGCCAGGTCTGAAGTAAATATCTAGAATGATTTTCAAATGATACTCCAGAGACTGATTTTAAATCTGAGCTCAATCTGTCAATCTGACCTAATCTTATCAAATCAGGATGTAATGACTCTGTTCTTGCTCTCTGAAAATAATCTCATTGCTCACTACCTATACAACAAATTTAAAGTCACTTATTAAGCTATGCTCCGGACACAAAACATGATGGAGAGTTTTGACCTCGCTGTAACCTTAACCTTTGTCCCACTGACCTGATTCATGTGTTTCGCATTAAATTCTACTTACCTACATGCAAAGTTTGAAGTATATACCTTGAACTGTTACTAGGTTTTCTCAAGACATGAAATATGATGGACAGAATTGACCTTTGGCAGATGACCATTTTCCAAAACTGGCATATAATATTGCCAGGATAATTGTTTGTTTGATATGGGTCTTATGCTGTTTTTTCAATGCTGTTTCAGCCATGTTTCCACAATAAGTAAAACTACTCAGCATTCCTGGGTTGTGTAACATTCTTATTTGTTCTCAGACAACACTGACAACTTCCTCAAAGAATCTGAGGTAGGAAATTGTAACACATTTCACTTTGCCAAGGACTGAGCTCACAATATCTCAACATGCAAAAGCAGAATCATTCTTCATAATTATGTAAATAATGTTATTTATGCCATAACAATAATTAGACTACAAAATGACCAATATATAGAAAACAAAAGCAAAAGGCTACCATTATCTGTCGTTGTTGTTTTAGGTTCTGGTTTCACAGTAGGTCTTGAAGTTGTAGGTTGTCCCAACTGAGTATCTTTGTCAGATGTCACAATATAACCACTGCTTAAAAACAAACAAGTATTATACTGGACTGATAGCAAGTCACTGAAATTCTTTTTTTCAAATGTATTTCTCTTGTATCAGTGACTTGTTTTGCTCCACTATGGAAAAGAAGTTTTTTAATGTGACAAGGACAAAAACTCTTGGATGTATTAGAGGGGAGGTAATAACACAGTTAATGTAAACAAGGGTCTGTAACATAGACAAATATTACACAATATTATATTACCATATTAAGTCAGACAAGAAAACTACAAAAATATAATATGACTATGACTTCCAAAAAATAACCAGCCCTTCCATCATATGAGTGTCAAAAATTTATTTTAACTTACAGAAAATAAGGACCAGAAAAAAAATACAAACCAGTTCTGTTAACCTTGAAGATACAGGTTACAACATGCTCTATACATCATATGATTCATTTATGAATATTTGCAGAAATAGTTTTAACCAAAGCTACAAGTTATGATTCTTTGTAAAGATAAAGCATTCTTTAAGACCTTGAATATGAAGCTATGACCAATGGAACCTCCCTATTTCAAAAGTAGCCTTTGTAGTAAAAAATGATTTCAGTAGCACAGAATCATCTTTAAGCAGACTTGTTAGAAGTAACTGCTATAAAGTATTTCACCTTGCCTAACACATGCTTCTATGTTCTGTCTTTTTCTTGAAATTTTCTCTTCAGTGTGAACTGGTATTGACAGTTGGGCAAGTAACTAGCAATGAGTGTTCTACACTTTCTTAGCTGCCAAAACAGACTGAACTAGTTTTTTTCACACAGTAAGGAACACTGAGATGTAGCGTGCACACGTTAAAATACCCTATCTGTGTTGTTACAGATTCTGAGACTATTGTAACAAAGGCTGTTATAACTTAAATGTCCGTCAGGCTTTAAATTCTTATCTTAAAAACTGATGAAACAGCTTTCCAAATAGAACATATGTTATGCGCATTAACATGGTTAGAAAACAGTGCTTTTTATATTGCCCATGAACTGTTAGAGTTAAGAGCATTAAAGAGATGTAATAAAAACAATAGATTCATTAAAACATTCTAGTATATTCAGCAATATTCAAATTTTTGACAAATGTTAAAGAAAGCAATTATCAGAAATAGGAGTTTTAACAAGAAATCATTGTATCTGATGTTCATAAGGGAAAATGGAAGCCACATTTTAAACAAAGGCATTATGAGCCTTTAAACACTTATGTTAATTAACTAACTCTTTCACTTCCAATCAAATCAAGTCAACATTTGCGATGAAAGTCAACTGACCAATTCTTTGGCAACTTACAATTTTAAAGCTCTATATTGTGCTGTAAAAAAAGCAGATGCACATCTACAAATGATAGCATGTGTAAATGAATCAGGAGAACCAAACAAGCCAGCACTTCAACAGGTTTACAATTAATAAATCTTACATTCTTGAAAAGATTGAAGCAATTTATCAATTTCAGTGGAAGATGGGGGGGTTGGGGGGTATACCTTGGCAAACAGCAAACAAATATCACTTACACTTGTTTACATAAGAAGTCAGTTTCGTCTCTTTCATACCCTGGTCTACATGGTTCCACACAGGTCCCATCTGAAGAACAAATATTTTAGCCTTTGTTAAAACAAATACGAGAAAAACAATTCAAAAATTTAACATTATAATCTTTTTTCATTACAATAATGTAAATATTTCATTCTTTATATTAAATAAATGTTAAACCATATATTATCTGTTTAAATGGTTACTGGTAACTTAATGAATTGTGCTTCATCGGTTTCTCTATTGGTTCTTTATTTACCAGGTTTAGATGGCATTTTTATGGCCTCTGGTATACTAACAATGTCCATTTTTAATTCTTACCTAGTAGGATTTTTTTACTCTAGATGACCCAGTATTACCTTACTAACATTTCATAATAGTAAACCCTTCTATGTTTTCTGTAGATTATGTATAAAATGTTGTCTCTGGAATGTGAACAAGGCTTCTTCTCAAAAATATAACCTAGTTCAACCGAATCTAGTGAATGCCGTTGGCCTGCCGACGACAGTTCAGTATATACATGTACATATTTTGGTAAAAGTGAGTACTGGCCTGATTTTTTACATTTTCCCGCACTATCTTAGCAGAAAGAATTATACAGATTTATTCCTTGTTTGAAAAGGACTATACCGATGAAATCATGACTTAAACAGGATATTATTCAGCTAGAAATTGCAGAAAAAGTGTTCAAATTTTCAACAAAATGAGTCATTTGATGAATCAGCCACAAATATTCTTTTTTATTCACAAGCCTGAAATATTTGAAATATACCATCACAAAGTTCAATTATTTCTCTGTAATTACTCGTAACAACAGCTTCCAGTTTGCTTTATATGCAAAGATATTTACTTTTTAAGTTGGTATGCCTTGGTGATTTGGGTAAAGTGAACAGCAGTTGATATTGAAGTTACTGTAATGGTACAGATAAATGCAGTTAGATCAGTGGATGTACAATGTGAACGGCAGTCAAGTGAAAAAAACTTATTTGTCTCTCCAAACATTAGGCTACTACCGGTCTTGAAAAAATGATTTAATGTTGTTGTTGTTTTTTTTATTGCAGCCTGATTTGGCAGAAGTTTGTATAGAACATTGCATATTTTGTTGTACATTTTGTCTAATCTATTAAAAGCAAGCCTAAAACTATTATTGGCATTGGCAGTGGCATTGAAAATGCAATGCCAATGAAGATCTATACTGTGTTTCAAAATCAAGCAGATTTGTAGGTTTTGTTAAGACTAGGGATCCTATTTTAAGAAGATCATGCAACAGATGTGGTCTCTACAGTGTTAACTTGATAAAAATCATGTCTATGATTTGACCTAATGACTTGAATGACCTATTTTTGAACTTGATATAGATCTCATTATGATACACATTCTGACCATGTTGCATAATGTTCAAACAGAAAATAATATATAAGTGTAAATGTATTTTTTCTATAGTTTACCTGACTTTATACCCAATTCCAAAATTGACCTATAATTAATACAGACAAATTTTCTGGTCACATTTCATAAAGATCTCTAGTCTGTTTACTGGTTTTCAATGACTCTACCCTCCAACCCAGTTTTGACCTCAGTTTCTGATAAAATTTTAACAAGATCAGACAGAAAATGTGGCTTCTAGAGTATATTTCTAAAACTTAGCCTAGTGCTATATCTACGATGATCAAGATTACAATTTTGACCACATCTGGCTGAAATGAACATTCTGGTCATGAGCATCAGATAAAGAATGTTGCATCTTGAGAGTTAACAAGATTTTCTTCAATGATTTGTCCTGGTTACCTTGCTTTTACCCTACAATGAATAAGTTAAAAACTTGACCTAGATGACTTAATAACATGATTACCCTTGCATAAATACGTGCACAAACAAAACATGGCAGATAATACATGATTTTTATGTTTGAAATTCATGGCCAGGAACATATATGTATTTCTCTGCAGATGGGTGTCTAATATCTGCATCTTGTTTCTCCCATAATAAACTCAATTTGTAGCATAAAAGATGCAATCTAATCCATAACTAGAAAATGCTTTTGTAAAAAAGCGCATGTCTCCCCCAATGCAAAGTCCTATAGGCAAGAAGTCAATAGGGGTCAGGAGCGAAAGTCAAAGAGACACTGATGGTTGGCTGCAATAGGGATCATCTACTTGGCATGTCCAGTCATCCCGCTAAATTTCAACACTCTTGGCCTAGTGGTTCTCAAGTCACTGTTCAGGCTCCTGTGACCTTGACCTTTGATCAAGTGACCTCAAAATAAATAGGGGTCATCTACTCTGCATGTCCAATCATCCTATTAAGTTTCAACATTGTAGGTCAAGTGGTTCTCAAGTTATTTCCAAAAAATGATTTTACATGAACAGGCCACTGTGACCTTGACCTTTAACAGACTGACCCCAAAATCAATAGGGGTCATCTACTCTGCGTGTTCAATCATCCTATGAAGTTTCAACATTCTGGGTCAAGTGGTTCTCAAGTTATTGATCGGAACTGGTTATCAATGTTCAGGCCCCTGTGACCTTGACCTTTAACGGAGTGACCCCAAAAACAATAGGGGTCATTTACTCTGCATGAACAATCATCCTATGAAGTTTCAACATTCTGGGTTGAGAGGTTCTCAAGTTATTGATTGGAAATGGTTTTCCATGTTCAGGCCCCTGTGGCCTTGACCTTTAACAGAGTGACCCTAAAATCGTTAGGGGTCATCTACTCTGCATGACCAATCATCCTATGAAGTTTCATCATTCTGGGTCAAGTGGTTCTCAAGTTACTGACCGGAAATGGTTTTCAATGTTTGGGCCCCTGTGACCTTGACCTTTCACAAGTGACCCCAAAATCGTTAGGCGTCATCTACTCTTTATGACCAATCATCCTGTTAAGTTTCAACATTCTGGGTCAAGTGGTTCTCAAGTTATTGACCGGAAATGGTTTTCAATGTTCAGGCCCCTGTGACCTTGACCTTCAATGGAGTGACCCCAAAATCGATAGGGGTCATCTACTTTGCATGTACAATCATTCTATGAAGTTTCAACATTCTTGGTCAAGTGGTTCTCTAGTTATTGATCGGAAATGGTTTTCCATGTTCAGGCCCCTGTGACCTTGACCTTTGATGGAGTGACCCCAAAATCAATAGGGGTCAATTACTCTTTATGACCAATCATCCTATGAATTTTCAACATTTTGGGTCAAGTGGTTCTCTAGTTATTAATTGGAAATGGTTTTCAATGTTCAGATCCCTGTGACCTTGACCTTTGACGCAGTGACCCCAAAATCAATATGGATCATCTACTCTTCATGATCAATCATCCTATGAAGTTTCAACATTCTGGGTCAAGTGGTTCTCTAGTTATTGATCGGAAATGGTTTTCAATGTTCAGGCCCCTGTGACCTTGACCTTTGACGGAGTGACCCCAAAAACATTAGGGGTCGTCTACTCCAGCAGCCCTACAACCCTATTAAGTTTGAAGGTTCTAGGTCAAATGGTTCTCCAGTTATTGCTCGGAAATGAAGTGTGACGTACGGACGGGCGGACAGGGCAAAAACAATATGTCTCCTGGGGGAGACATAATAAGGTTTGCTGTTACAGTATCAGTTACCAACCTCATAATTTTTATAATGCACTGCACTCTCCCCTTCAGTCAACAAAAATTTGTAACAGAGTTATCAACGTTCCCCACCTAGGGATATTTTTCACAAAACATATTGCATGCCAATGCCACAAATTCTAGGTAATCGGGCAACATACTAACAATGTACATAATAATATATAATTCATGAAGATATAATGAACTTCGAAAATTTCTCGTCATCTATAATTGAAGGGAATGCAGGGTTAAATGCTAATACAGTGTAACTTCTGAAAACCGGACCTTCTAAAAACCGGAAACCTTTGGCTTTAAAAACCGCACGAAACTCAAAGTCATGTTTTTTTCCTTCTTATTTCTATACATTTTTAACTTCTGAAAACCGGAACTTCCGAATTCTGAAAACCGGACGCATTTTGAAGGACCGTTTATATTTTAACACTAAAATTGACCTCCGAAAACCAAACAGCAAAATACTAACCGGTCTGTCTTTAACATGTTTTTAATCCAAAAATGCCCGTGGCAAATTGTCATCATCTTCTTTGTTTATCTATTAGCGGTGCGCGTTTGTTTTGATACACATTATAATCACAATGATCATTTGATGCAAAAGTAAAGAACTAATCAGCAATCACTTTATTTGTTTTCAATATATAAAAACTGATTTATTAAATATCTTATGTGTGGAAAACTTTTGTAATGTCTGAATGAAAGCAAGATAGATGTTTTAACTGATTTAGGTACATCGATTAAACTACACTTTATCAGAACAGAACAGAACAGACATTTTATTATATCTAACTTGAACATTTACAGTTCATCGTTATATCAACATCAATTAAATATTGATGAACTCGGGACTTCAAAGGTGGTAAAATGATAGTGGAAAATGTTTGAGTAGATGCTATTATTGTTTTATATACAAAAAAGGAAATTTATTATACGTAATTATCCTTAATGTTTGTAACATATTAATTCAATAATTATTAAATCAATTAATAAATCACTTGATACAAATTTGTACAATTAAAAAGGATAATAATCTCCTTCATCTTTCATCCAACGTGTAAGAAAACATAACTCTAGTGCATAATGTCCACTTTGCCTACAAACTTCCAAACTTCTGAATTCCGGAAACTTCCAAATACCGAAGTTTTAGGCTGGTCCGGAGGTCGTTCGGTTTTCGGAAGTTACACTGTATCTGTATTTCAGATATTTAATGTGATTCTATTTCTAGATTGGTAAGGAAAAATAGATAGGAGTGTCGGAATGTCACAATATTCGCCAGTCATAGCAAATGTCTTTACACAAGAACATGCATTTGCATATGGATTTTTTTTGGCCAATTATAAAAAAAGTTGAAATATAAGATATTTATAATAACAACAAAGGGAAGTTAATCCTAAAAATAATGAAAAAATCTCTATGTGTATATAAGTCCACACTTAACGCCTTACCAGGAATAGATAGGTTAATAACAATTGCCTGTAACATGCACGTTGTTCCTCAGGAAAGAGGTCTTAATTTTCCCTACAGCCAGAATTAAGAAGTTACAATAAATGCTATTTATAGTAAAAACAAAGGAAAGTAATCCTAAAAACAAGACTGCCTCCTAGTGGTGAAGATTTGTGCAAAGTTACATAAAAATCCCTCCATGCATGAAAATGAAAAGCTACAGACAAGTCAATGATCCTTAACCCTTTACCACACAGAACAGAAACCAAAGTAACCTCTTTTACATAACACTGATAAGTGATAATCAATAATCAATAATCGGTATATGGCTGATAAAGGTGACTGTCTTATCTGAACAGAGGTGTTGGCATTATTTTGTGATTACACACACTTATGTAAAAAATGTCATTATTTTAATATTTTCTATAAGTTTGACATTATTTTTGTCAATATAAAGTTTATAGCAATTTAAATTCTCTTTCCGATGATACAAAATTTATTGTAGTTTCTCTTTGAGTTTCGAAGATATAAAGTGTTAAAGTACGGGAATATATATTTTTAGGCATAAAATTCCGTTTTGGATTACTTTCACATTGAAATTCATATACAATTTCATTTTGATGTTTGAAAGTTTGATTTATAGTTAATAGACTTATCTTCCGAATCGGAATCAGTAAGTATTTATATAAAAAAACAACCATCAAACTGAATAACACTACAAAAATAACGGATCGTAAAATTTCTGAAAGTGCAAAAAGATCGCTGAGATCGAGACTCGTAACCGACTACAGTATTCTTGTGCTAAAAATTAAAATATTTTTAGGATCATATTACGTAATATTTTGATGATCAAACGTCGGTACATCAAGGGTGACTTCCGCTGCAATTAACTCTTGGGGTGTCATAAAATATTTGAAAGCCGTGGTCCTTCTGTTTTGATTAACACTTCCCGTTATGTAAGGACATAAATTCCAAGCCATCGTATACACAAATTGTTGTTTAGGGGAAATCTGCATGTATCACGCGTGACCTTCATGACCTAACACATTTAAAAATACTTTGATGTTAAATGGTTGTTATTTTTAGAACGAGGAAAGCCCGCGAACCGGCCAGTTGCAAGCAGTTTTCTCAGTAATTTTCCATGACGTAGCGTCGTGCACATGTAGGAAAAAACCCCGATGTCTTTCTTTGCAAAGTACTCGATAAATTTAAATATTAACCACATGATCTTGTACGTAAATAATGATGACGAAATCCCATTATTTTGAGTAGTAAACATCCGGAATTTGTTTCTTTAGGAAAGAAACGAAAATAAAGCGATTGATTATGAGACACGGGATAAAACGATTCTGTTCAAATGGCCGTTAATCGGTATAATACGTTTCTATCAGGGAACCGATAGACACGGGTCAATACGTTTCTGTTTGGTAATCGATAGATACGGTGATAAACGTATCGATGTGGGAAAGGGTTAAATTTGACATTTGGCCTCCAAGTGTGACCTTGACCTTAGACCTAGGGACCTGGTTCTTGGGAATGACAAATAAGCTCATTATAGGGAACATTTGTTATTTAAAATCCTTTTATGAATGATAGAGTTCTTGACCGAAAAAGAATCAGACCATGTTAACCTTTAACCTGTAAGTGTGACCTTGACCTTAGAGCTAAGGGTCTTGCTCTTGTGCATGATACGTTGTCTCATTATGAGGAACATTTGTGCCAAGAAATTTCAAAATCTCTTGATGAATGGCAGAGTTATGGACTGGACATGAAAGAGACCATGTTAACTTTTGTCCTCTAATTGTGACCTTAATACCTTGGAGATAGTGGTCTGGGTATTGCACATGAGACATCGTCTCATTATTGGGAACATTATTTTGTGCAAGTTATTTGAAAATCCCTTCATGAATGGGAGAGTTATGGACTGGACATGAAATATACCCTGCTAACCTTTGACATCTGTGATCTTTACCTTGAAGCTAGTGGTCTGAGTCTTGGGCATGACACGTCGTCTTATTATGGGGAACATTAATTCAATTATTTCATAATCCCTTAATGGATGGCAGAGTTATGGACCGGACACTAAGTGTGACAGACAGACGGATGGAAGGAAGGACGGAAGGACATAGCCTATTTCTATGTCCCCCATTTTTTCTTTGAACAAGAGCTGTCAATATTGGTGACAAATGCCCCCAAAGTAGGCTCAAGAATGCCACAGCTGTGTGCCCAAGAAATCACATATCATTTTGTGACCTTGACCTTCAAGGCCTCAGTGACACATCTTCTCAATATGGTTAACACTTGTGTCAAATTATTTTCAAATCCCTTGATAAAAGGCAGAGTTATGCACCAGACAAGAAACACCTTTGACTTCTAAGTGTGACCTTGACCTTGGAGCTAGGGGTCTGGGTCTTGTGCATGACATGTTGTCTCATTATGAGGAACACTTATGCCAAGTGATTTCAAAATCCTTTGATGAATGGCAGTTACGGACCAGGCATGAAACAGACCATGATAACATTTGACCTCTAAGAGTGACCTTGACCTTGGAGCTAGGGGTCTGAGTCTTGCGCATGACACATCGTCTAAGTTATAGTGAACATTTATGCCAACTTATTTCAAAATCCCTTATGAATGGCAGAGTTATGGACCGGACACAAAACAGACCATGATAACATTTGACCTCTAAGTGTGACCTTGACCTTGGAGCTAGGGTTCTGGGTCTTGCGCAAGACATGTCGTCTCATTATGGTGAACATTTATGCCAATTTATTTCAAAATCCTTTGATGAATGGCAAAGTTATGGACTGGACACGAAACAGACCCTGATAACCTTTGACCTCTAAGTGTGACCTTAACCTTGAAGCTAGGGGTCTGGGTCTTGCGCATGATAAATCGTCTCCTTATGGTGAACATTTATGCCAAGTGATTTCAAAATCCCTTTATGGATGGAAGAGTTACAGCTCGGACAAGAATTAACTGGATGCACAAACTCGCGCACGGACAGACGGACATGCGATTTTAATATGCCCACCTTCGGGGGCATGACAAAAAGGAGGGGGACAACAATTTGCTCACTAGCTTCTCCCTCTGCTTACTAACATTTAAATTCAGCATTTGTTCAATTTTTGTAGATGACTGTAATTGTATTGAATTGCATGTAACTTGTGCAATTGTTTGTTTTTAGGATCATAGTCATGAATTTGGGAAGTATCAGTCGGAATGTTTTTGTTTAATTTTTCATTGAATTCATATAAATCTTGTACTCATTCTTACGCTAAATAAGTGTTTGTACCCAAAATAATACAAATTATTATTCTTGAAACTGTGTTCCTATTTACCAAATTTTTAAGTAATGTGCAAAATTACACGTGATAATACACATTTATTTTGTGTAATAATGCCTGCAGAAGCCCTTGGGATATGTTCACCGAAACTTAACATTCCTGAGGGCTTCTGCAGATGTTAATACACAAAATATGTATCTTATCCCTATAGTATTAAACTCACCAAGATTTCTTTTAGTAGGCACCCATTCTGACAATTCATTATGACAGGGGTGAAATTGTGAATTGTGACCTCTTAAGATATTAACAGTAAAGTTGTTGACAACGCATATCGCACAACAAATGGAAGACACAGTATCCCAGTTACTCATCTAGAGCAATGACACCACATTTGAACGGTCAGCAAAATGAAAAGAAGAAATTTGGCAGTCTAAAGTTTTTTCTGACTTAAAAGCATACTTACTGTATAAGGGCATTTGTCCACTGGAGCAAGGGTTAGAGTGGTTGATATGTGTGCAGAAATCAAGATGACCTAAAAAATTGTCATCATAATTGACAAATGATTTGTTGTCAGCATTAAAGTATCCTGCTTTGTAGTCACACATCAGCAGAGTTTGACGGATATGGTTTCCTTTTAACACGACTTTAAACCCTTCTGGAATCATTTCCAGTAATTCATGCTTGGTCCTACAGGCATTGTGACATTTAGATGGTTCAACTTGGTAGTAGCCTTCTGGACAAATACTTTTTTTTATCACAACCATACCATTGCCATCAATACCTTCAAATTGCCACCCAATACCTGGAAAGAAATAACATTTTTAATGAACTTCTGTTAGTATATGAAGAAACATAGCACTACCTACAGGTGCCATTGCTTGTTTGCAAGTGCTGGACTATATGCAAGAAACAAATTACAGTTCAGAATTTCTAAGTACAAAAAAACTGCAAGTTTCACCCCAGCTCTTATTGTTTTTGAGAAAAGATGAACCTGAACAAAAAAATTTAAACAAGAAACCCAAATTTTGAAAGACCAAAAACGGCCATAATTTTGACAAAAATTAAATAAATGCACATCAGAGATATGGTTTTTGGCCTACACAGTCACCTAATGATGATTAACTAGTAGTTGTTGAGAAAAGATGGACCTAAACAAAAAGTTTAACCAACACCAACAAACAGGTGATGACAACACCTTGTAGATTTTTTTTCCAAAATCAGATAAGCTGATAAAAGGATAGAGTGAAGCAACTAGAAATTGCAACAAGAGCTGTCACAGGAGACAGCGCGCTCGACTATTTCGATGCTGGATAGTGAAACTGGGCACATCTGAGGAAACTAGAGCTGGCACTGGAGTGTTTAATGACTCCAATTGTGGATGAAGATATTACACAATAGCCTGAGTCTGTGTCAAAAATATCAACTTAAAGTAATAAGAGAGGTAAAAATAAAATGTATCAAAACACTATATAAGTATATCCTAAGCAAAAAGGGGCATAATTCATTAAATATTGGGGCCAGAGTTATGCACCTTATGTCATATGGTGTGGGTGATGATGTTGAACAACAATTTTAAGTTTGAATCAATTCCATTCAGTAATAACAGCAACAGAGTGAAAGTGCATCAAAACTTTAACATAAAATTCTAAGTAAAAAGAGGGAATAATTAATGAAAAATTGGTGCCAGAGTTATGCACCTTGCACCATATGGTGTGGGTGATGATGTTGAACAACTATTTCAAGTTTGAATCAAATCCATTCAGTAATAACAGAGACAGAGTGAAAGTGCATCAAAACTTTAACCTAAAATTCTAAGTAAAAAGGGAAAATAATTCATGAAAGATTGGTCCCAGAGTTATGCACCTTGTGTCATATGATAATGGTAATGATGTTGAACAATTGTTTAAGTTTGAATCAGATCCATTCAGTAATAACAGAGATAGAGTGAAAGTGCATAAAACTTTAACCTGAAATTCTAAGTAAAAAGGGGAATAATTCATGTAAAATTGTGCCAGAGTTATGCATCTTGTGTCATATGATGTGGGTGATGATGCTGAACAACTATTTTAAGTTTGAATCAAATCCATTCAGTAATAACAGAGGTAGAGTGAAAGTGCACCAAAACTTTAACCCGAAATTCTAAGTAAAAAGGGGGAATAATTCATGAAAAAATGGTGCCAGAGTTATGCACCTTGTGTCATATGATGTGGGTGATGATGTTGAACAACTATTTTAAGTTTGACTCAAATCCATTCAGTAATAACAGAGATAGAGTGAAAGAGCATCAAAACTTTAACCTGAAAATCTTAGTGAAAAGGGAGGATAATTCATGAAATATTGGTGCCAGAGTTACGACCCTTATGTCAGATGATGTGGATGATGATGAGGAATAAGTATTTCAAGTTTGAATCAAATCCATCAAGTAATTACAGAGATAAATTGAAACAAGAGGGCCATGATGGCCCTATATCGCTCACCTGTTATCATTGCACTTGAGGACAAGAAGGTCCTCAGAAAACATATCTAAGTCCAAAGGACAGGAACAACAAAGGGAAGAAATTTAACCAAAAAGAAAAAAAAATTCTTACAAGGTACAGATATGTCAAAATAAACCTAAAAATTGGAGGTACCATCCATGTTGTACCACAGAAAAGTGGTCTCGGTTTTTCTCTATGGCCAATAATAAAAAAGTTACTAAAAATAAGCTATTTATAGTAACGTAAAAGGGAAGTAATTAAAAAAAAATTATTGTAAGTGAACAAAAGAAGGATCTGCCAAATAAATCTGTTGACATAAATGAAATTTCAGATCAGCATCTTCATTAGTTACGGAGATATACCCATTTTAATTTGAAATAAAGGGAGGTAATTTGACATAAAATCAGTCCATAGTTATCTACCCTGATTAAATCAGTCCAACTAATGACAATAATGAAATTTCAAATAAGTCCTATAAGTACTTACTGATATAAATCCATTTTGATTACAATCAGGGGAGGTAATCAGATATAAAATAACTCTGGAACCTACGATTGGATCTGATTTGTCATGGAATCCAAGATTTATTGTTGTTAAAGATATTTTGGAAGTTTGTATCAAATAAAACCATAAATGAAGTATCTATATTGCTGCAAAAGCCAAAATAGCCAATTTTGGACTTTTAAGGGGCCATAACTCTGGAACCCATGATGGAATTTGGCCAGTTCAAGAAAGGAAGCAAGATCTTGTGGTAATACAAGTTGTGTGCCAGTTTGGTTAAAATCAAATCATAAATGAAGCTGCTATTGTGCAGAAAAGGTCAAAATAGCTAATTTTGGCCCTTTCAGGGGCCATAACTCTGGAACCCATTATGGGATCTGGCCGGTTCAAGAAAGGAACCGAGATCTTATGGTGACACAAGTTTTGTGCAAGTTTGATTAAATTCAAATCATAAATGAAGCTGCTATTGTGCAGACAAGGTGAAAATAGCTAATTCTGGTCCTTTCAGGGGCCATCACTCTGGAACCCATAATGGAATCTCGCCAGTTCAATAAAGGAACTGAGATCTTATGGTGATACAAGTTGTGTGCAAGTTTGGTTAAAATAAAATCATAAATGAAGCTGCTATTGTGCAGACAAGGTCAAAATAGCTAATTTTGGCCCTTTCAGGGGCCATAACGCTGGAACCCATAATGGAATCTGGCCAGTTCAAGAAAGGAACTAAGATCTTATGGTGATACAAGTTGTGTGCCAGTTTGGTAAAAATCAAATCATAAATAAAGCTGCTATTGTGCAGACAAGGTCAAAACAGCTAATTTTGGCCCTTTCAGGGGCCATAACTCTGGAACCCATAATGGGATCTGGCCAGTTCAAGAAAGGAACCGTGATCTTATGGTGATACAAGTTGTGTGCAAGTTTGGTTAAAATAAAATCATAAATGAAACCACTATCGTGCAGACAAGAAATTGTTGATGGACGCACGCACGGACGGACGCACGGACACACGACGGACGACGGACGAAGGGTGATCACAAAAGCTCACCTTGTCACTATGTGACAGGTGAGCTAAAAAGAGAAAGTGCACCAAAACTTTAACCAAGGTGGGGACGCGGAAAGACGCCGACGCCGACGCCGGGGCGAGTAGGATAGCTCTCCTTATACTTCGTATAGTCGAGCTAAAAATAGTCATACAATTAATAAAACTGTAAAAGAATGGATAAAACTGTAGAACTGAACTCCAAACAAAGAAGGCAATGGTGGCCCTAGATCACTCACCTAAATTTCACAGCTTGCTTTAATAGTCTGGTTCACACAAACAAATACTTTTGAAATTATTTTGAATTCTGACAAGACTTTTTCAAGTTACCATGGTAATAAAATGAATATGGGCATGTAGTGTGTGATAGGGGTGGTTGCCCGGGTGTGACCTTTGACCTTAAAATAATAGGGTCATATTCTTCTTAAGACCATTCATGCTAACAAATTTAAAGGTCCTAGGTCAAGCGGTTCTCAAGTTATTGAGTGGAATCTGTTTTCAAGGCTTAGGCCCCTGTGACCTTGTCTTCTCCACAGCCCAATCATGCTATTATGTTTGAAGGTTCTGGGTTGAGTGGTTCTCAATTTGTTCGGCGGAAACTGTTTCCATGTTTCAGGCCCCTGTGACCTTAAACTTCAATCCACTGACCATAGTAACATTAATGGTCATCTTCTTCATACATGTATGCCCAATCATGCAAACAAGTCTGAAGGTTCTAAATCAAATAATTCTCAAGTGATTAGGCAGAAATTATTTTCTTTGTGAACTTGACCTTTGACCTACAAATCCCAAAAACAACAGGGTACTGTTCTGGGTCAAGCAGTTCTTAAGTTATTAGGCAGTAACTATTAACTCTACCAATAGATGGCCCGACTGACCATTGCAAGTCACAAGTGCAAAGCAAAATACCCCCACTTCTTCAAAGGGAGCATAATAACACCCATCCACTAAGAGTGTATAATTATACTGCTTTTTAACATAATCTATAGGTTACTTTCAAATTACATTTTCACCTTTCATCATACACCTCTGTCAGAAAATATGGCCATTCAAAAATGTTGTTTTTTTTGTACATCTTGGCATTATGAATGGCTATATATGAAAGTCTGAACCAATTAAAGTATAACTACAACCTTGAGAACTTCTGAATTTTGATGAATTTAAATAAATGTTTCTTTGTAATTTCATATTTCATCCTTTTTATTTTACAATGGAATTGCCAAGAGTACCAACAACAGTAATAGCTGCTGATCTGAATACCTTTTGGGCAACTTGTCCCATTGGGAATGCAGAAAAACACCATCCCATAAGGGCTGTTCATGCATTTAACCATCTCTGAAGATCCACACGTGTAATTGCAAAATTTTAACTTTTGCTCAAAAAAAAAATTATGTCCTTGACACTCTGTATTTTTCTCTGGATTTTGGCATACTTCTGACTTCAGCAGTTGAAACTTATGGAAAACGTCCCTCTTTGTTCCCATATCCTGATGCTTGTCCCTGACAGGATTCTCGTACGTGGGATTAACCTTGCACAGCAGCAATAGTACAACCAAACTCAAATTCAGTAACTGCAAAATCAACATGACCACTAATTATTGCTATGAAATTAACAACTGGATCAAACAATGGTTGGGCAATATTTTCTTTATGTAACGCTAAGTTTGATTCACATATTGCTCTATAAATATTAGACAATAATATTGATACTAGAAGAAGCTTTTGTAAAAAGTGCATGTCTCTCCTAATGCACAGTAGTAATAGGCAAGATGTCAGTAGGGGACAGGAGCTAAAGTCAAAGACACACGGATAACTGGCTGAAATAGGGATCATCTACTCAATATATCCAATCACCCCACCAAGTTTCAACATTCTGGGCCTAGTGGTTCTCAAGTTATGAACTAGAAACAGTTTTCTGGCCCCTGTAACCTTGACCTTTAATAAATAGAGTGACCCCAAAATCAAAAGGGTCATTACTCTGCATGTCAAAACATCCTAAGTATGAAGTTTCAACATTCTGGTTCATGTAGTTCTCAAGGTATTGATCGGAAATGGTTTTCAATGTTCAGTCCCCTAAGACATTGACCTTTAAAAGAGTGACCCCAAAATCAATAGGGTTCATCTACATGTCCAATCATTTTATGAAGTTTCAACATTCCGGGGCGGTTGGTTCTACAGTTATTGATCGGAAATATTTTTTCCATGTTCGGGTACCTGTGACCATAACTTTTGATGGACTGACCCCAAAAATGACAAAGATTGTTTACTCAATAAGCCCTGCTCCCTCCTCCTATGAAGTTTGAAGGTTCAATGTCAAATGGTTCTCCAGTTACTGATTGTAAATGAACTATGACCGGAGGATGAATGTTCCTAGATATGTGTATTTATGTGTTTCCTCTTTTGTTCTCTCTATTTGGGAAATAGATTTCAGTTTTGCATGCTTTGTTGGCAAATAAAACATAGTTTTGAGTTAGGATGCAAACACAATGACTGTAGGCCAGTGATTAATTACAACGCATCTAAAGGGGGAAAAAAGTCTTTATTTGCCAACAAAGCATGCAAACCTAAAATCTATTTCCATTCAAACACATTTAAATTACACCAGGAAGGGAAAATAATCTGGAGTCAGTATTTAGGCGTAAATGGACGCATCACTTCCAACTGGCAAAATGTATTTTAATCAACATGACAATACACAGTAAAATTCTTCTTTGTTTATATGAAAGTAAATCATAAAAGTGTTAAAATATTCTTTCAGTCACGTTTAAGAACAAGAGGACCATGATGGTCCTGAATCGCTCACCTGTTCCCACATGACCCAGTTTTGAGTATGACGCCGTTTTTTCTATTATTTGACATAGTGACCTAGTTTTTGAGCTCATGTGACCCAGTTTTGAACTTGACCTAGATATCATCAAGATAAAAATTCTGACCAATTTTCATGAAGATCCATTGAAAAATATGGCCTCTAGAGAGGTCACAAGGTTTTTCTATTATTTGACCTATTGACCTAGTTTTCGAAGGTACGTGACCCTGTTTTGAACTTGACCTAGATATCATCAAGGTGAACATTCTCACTAATTTTCATGAAGATCTCATGAAAAATATGGCCTCTAGAGAGGTCACAATGTTTTTCTATTTTTATACCTACTGGCCCAGTTTTTGACCGCACGTGACCCAGTTTCGAAACTGACCTAGATATCATCAAGGTGAACATTCAGACCAATTTTCATGAAGATCCATTGAAAAATATGGCCTCTAGAGAGGTCAAAAGATTTTTCTAATTTTAGACCTACTGACCTAGTTTTTGACCACAGTTGACCCAGTTTAGTACTTGACCTAGATATCATCAAGATGAACATTCTCACCAACTTTCATACAGATCCCATGAAAAGTATGGCCTCTTGAGAGGTCACAAGGTTTTATATTATTTGACCTACTGACCTAGTTTTTGACGGAATGTGACCCAGTTTCAAACTTGACCTAGATATCATCAAGGTGAACATTCTGACCAATTTTCATGAAGATCCATTCAAGGGTATGGCCTCTAGAGAGGTCAAAGTTTTTTCTATTTTAAGACCTACTGACCTAGTTTTTGACCGCAGTTGACCCAGTTTCAAACTTGACCCATATATCATCAAGATAAACATTCAGACCAACCTTCATACAGATCCCATGAAAAATATGGCCTCTAGAGAGGTCACAAGGTTATTTCTTTATTTGACCTACTGACCTACTTTTTGAGGGCACGTGACCCACTTTCGAACTTAACCTAGATATTCTCAAGATGAACAATCTGACCAATTTTCATGAAGATCCATTTGAAAGTATGGCCTCTAGAGAGGTCACAAGGTTTTTCTATTTTTAGACCTACTGACCTAGTTTTTGATCGCACGTGACCCAGTTTCAAAACTGGCCTAGATATCATCAAGGTGAACATTCAGACCAATTTTCATGAAGATCCATTGAAAAATATGGCCTCTATAGAGGTCAAAAGATTTTTCTAATTTTAGACCTACTGACCTAGTTTTTGATCACAGTTGACCCAGTTTCAAACTTGACCTAGATATCATCAAGATGAACATTCAGACCAACTTTCAAACAGATCCCATGAAAAGTATGGCCTCTTGAGAGGTCACAAGGTTTTTTATTATTTGACCTACTGACCTAGTTTTTGACGGAATGTGACCCAGTTTCAAACTTGACCTAGATATCATCAAGGTGAACATTCTGACCAATTTTCATGAAGATCCATTCAAGGGTATGTCCTCTAGAGAGGTCAAAGTTTTTTCTATTTTAAGACCTACTGACCTAGTTTTTGACCGCAGTTGACCCAGTTTCAAACCTGACCCATATATCATCAAGATAAACATTCAGACCAACTTTCATACAGATCCCATGAAAAATATGGCCTTTAGAGAGGTCACAAGGTTTTTCTATTATTTGACCTACTGAGCTAGTTTTTGACGGCACGTGACCCAGTTTCGAACGTAACCTAGATATCATCAAGGTGAACATTCTGACCAATTTTCATGAAGATCTTGTGAAAAATATGGCCTCTAGAGAGGTCACAACATTTTTCTATTTTTAGACCTACTGACCTAGTTTTTAATCGCACGTGACCCAGTTTCGAACCTGACCAAGATATCATCAAGATGAACATTCTGACCAATTTTCATAAAGACCCCATGAAAAATGTGACCTCTAGAGTGGTCACAAGCAAAAATTTACGCACGGATGCACGCACGCTGCGCAATCACAAAAGCTCACATTGTCACTTTGTGACCGGTGAGCTAAAAATAGCCACATACAAGAGGGCCATGATGGCCCTATATTGCTCACCTGAGTAGAGTTGCTTGCTTGAACAAATTTCTTAGCTAAAGCTTTAAGATCTAGGCCTTCTGGTTTATTTTTAGAAAATTTATTAAGATTTCCCTATGCACAATCAAGTAACCCTGGGGCTGTGTCAATTTGACCCGGGGGGGGGGGGGGTCAAGATTTGAACAAATTTTGTAGAGGTCCACTAGGCAATGCTACATGTCAAATATCTAAGCTCTAGGCCTTCTGGGTTTTTTTTTAAAGAAAATTTTGAAGATTTTTCTATGTACAATCAAGTAACCCCATGGGGCGGAGCTAATTTGACCCCGGGGGTCATGATTTGGATAAATTTTGAAGAAGTCTACTAGGCAATGCTACATGTCCAATATCTAAGATCTAGGCCTCCTGGTTTATTTTTAGAAATTTTTTGAAGATTTTCATATGTAAAATCAAGTGACCCCTTGGGCAGGGTCAATTTTGACCCCGGGGGTCATGATTTGAACAAATGTTGTAGAGGTCCACTAGGCCATGCTACATGTGAAATATCTAAGCTCTAGGTCTTCTGGTTTATTTTTAGAAAAATTTTGAATATTTTCATATGTAAAATGAAGTGACCCCTAGGGCGGGGTCAATTTTGACCCCAGGGTCATGATTTGAACAACTTTAGTAGAGGTCCACTAGGCAATGCTACATGTAAAATATCTAAGCTCCAGGGCTTTTGCCTTTTGAGAAGAAGATTTTTTAAGATTTTCCTATGTACAATCAAGTAACCCCTGGGGCGGGGTCAATTTTGACCCAGGGTCATGATTTGAACAAACTTGGTAGAGGTCCACTAGGCAATGCTTCACACCATATATCTAAGCTCTAGTGCTTCTGGTTTTTGAGAAGAAGATTTTTTAAGATTTTCCTATGTAAAATCAAGTGACCCCTGGGGCAGGGTCAATTTTGACCCCGGGGGTCATGATTTGAACAAATTTTGTAGAGGTCTACTAGGCAATGCTACATGTCAAATATCTAAGATCTAGGCCTTCTGGTTTATTTTTAGAATTTTTTTGAAGATTTTCATGTGTAAAATCAAGTGACCCCTGGGGTAGGGTCAATTTTGACCCGGAGGTCATGATTTGAACAAATTTTGTAGAGGTCCACTAGGCAATGCTACATGTCAAATATCTAAGCTCTAGGCCTTCTGGTTTATTTTTAGAAATTTTTTGAAGATTTTCATGTGTAAAATCAAGTGACCCCTGGGGTAGGGTCAATTTTGACCCGGAGGTCATGATTTGAACAACTTTAGTAGAGGTCCACTAGGCAATGCTACAATTCAAATATCTAAGCTCTAGGGCTTCTGCTGTTTGAAAAGAAGATTTTTTATGATTTTCCTATGTAAAATCAAGTGACCCCTGGGGCGGGGTCAATTTTGACCCCGGGGTCATGATTTGAACAAACTTGGTAGAGGTCCACTAGGCAATGCTTCACACCAAATATCTAAGCTCTAGGGCTTCTGGTTTTTGAGAAGAAGATTTTTAAAGTTTTTCCTTTCGGTTGCCATGGCAACCAGAGTTCTCCATGGAATTCAATTCTTTGAACAATTCTGAAAGGGGGCCACCCAAGGATCATTCCTGTGAAGTTTGGCAGGTGTTTTTTTTCGGCCATTTTTATAGCCGTTATTCGGCTATATTCCCAATGCCAAAAAGTATGTACTTTTCCCAAAACGAGTGCAAAAATTCCCAATCTACATTCTGAAAAAAAATTCATCAAAATTGCACAAACATTGACCAAATTATGGACAATTTTGTAATGGAAGTATGTTAAAAGAGGTTGTACAATGTGAAACAAGTGCATGAGAAAGTGCTTAAACACATCTTTACTATATCCTATGGGACTAAATATTTCCCAATTTGAAACATTTACGCGTCAAAATTCCCAATTTTGGGGGTATAGGCTATGTTCCCAAATTAGCTAGAAAAAACCCAGCAGTTTGGTGTCATTCTGCCCAGTGGTTTTCAAGAAGAAGATTTTTTTACAAACTGTTGACGCACGATGGACGACGGACATCAAGCGGGCACAATAGCTCACCTTGTCACTTCGTGACAGGTGAGCTAAAAAGCTTTAAGAATAGATGACATCAAAGAAAAAGTACAGATTCACAAAGTCTTTGTTGTGACCAGGTTGGAACTCTGGCCTAATATACCAGTCCAAAACAATATGTTTACAGATACAACTAATCAGATTCTAAGACCTACAAGACTAAAACATAATAAAAAATTAAGCCAATGACACATAACATTTAATATAAATATTAAAGATGCCACATCATTGCTACAAATGTTTAATATAAATATTAAAGATGTCACATCATTGCTACAAAATGTATATCTATGTTTTATACATGTATATAAAATTTGGCATTCAGGTGATACCGACATTGCAATATAAAATTTATAGCATTTAAGTATCATTTTAAGGAAATACAAAAATCTCCTAAGAAAATACTGGGAGGCACAATCTAAACAACTACAGCTGTAACTGTAAGACATTGTGATTGATACCACCAGACACTAATTTTATATAGCTTGCATGACACACTGTCGTGTTGATGAGGTAAAAAACTAATGCAACTTTTATCAAAATTCTACCAGTGGATATGAAATAAAACTATTTCAACTTTGGACCTCAAAGTGTGTTTTGACATTCGAGCAAGATTCCTGAATCATACTTCATACACATCATTATGATTATGACAACAGACATATGTTTTGTAAAAAAAAATGTAGCCCAAAGGGGCTGAGAAAAGCACATTATCTCCCCCATCCGCCTAATCATCTGAATAGTTATGTATCTCAGTCAACCATGCACCAATACATGTATCACTGGCATCTGTGTACAGAGTGATTTTCAGTACTGAGATACACCCATTTTAATTTGAAACAACGGGAGGTAATTTGACACAAAATCAGTCCATAGCTATCTACCCTGATTGCCTCAGTCCAACTAAAGACAATAATGAAATTTCAAATGAGCTTTATAAATATTTACCGAGATAAATCTATTTCTATTGAAATCAGGGGAGGTAATCATGCATTGGTATATGCATGCAGAAGATACAATGTACACGCCTATATGACAATATATTAGAAAAGTATTCATATCGATAAATGTTAAATCAAGAGTTATCTAACATGACTATTTCTTACCATGGAAGACATCAATAACGTTTTAAACAAATCTAATTAGAAGCTGCTACGGTGTATTCATTTAGATAAAAAATAAATGGAGGTAATTTGTCAAAAATTCAGTCAATAAGTATCTTCACTGATTGTCCAAGTCCATCTGCTGACATCAATGAAATTTCAGATCAGTATCTTCATTAGTTACAGAGATATACCCATTTTAATTTACTTACTGATCAATATATTTATTTATTTATTTATTTTGGTTTTACGGTGCACCAACACAGTATAGGTTATATGGCGCCAAACAGGACTACAAATTTTGGCGCCATATAACCTATACTGTGTTGGTGCGCCGTAAAACCAAAATAAATAACTAGAAAATGCTTTTGTAAAAAAGCGCATGTCTCCCCCAATGCAAAGTCCTATAGGCACGAAGTCAATAGGGGTCTGGAGGGAAAGTCAAAGAGACACTGATGGCTGGCTGCAATAGGGATCATCTACTTGGCATGTCCAGTCATCCCGCTAAATTTCAACACTAGTGGCCTAGTGGTTCTCAAGTCACAGTTCAGGCTACTGTGACATTGACCTTTGATCAAGTGACCTCAAAATAAATAGGGGTCATCTACTCTGCATGTCCAATCATCCTATTAAGTTTCAGCATTGTAGGTCAAGTGGTTCTCAAGTTATTTCCAAAAAATGATTTTACATGAACAGGCCACTGTGACCTTGACCTTTATTAGACTGACCCCAAAATCAATAGGGGTCATCTACTCTGCATGTTCAATCATCCTATGAAGTTTCAACATTCTGGGTCAAGTGGTTCTCAAGTTATTGATCGGAACTGGTTATCAATGTTCAGGCCCCTGTGACCTTTACCTTTAACGGAGTGACCCCAAAAACAATAAGGGTCATTTACTCTGCATGAACAATCATCCTATGAAGTTTCAACATTTTGGGTCGAGAGGTTCTCAAGTTATTGATCGGAAATGGTTTTCCATGTTCAGACCCCTGTGGCCTTGACCTTTAACAGAGTGACCCTAAAATCGTAAGGGGTTCATCTACTCTGCATGACCAATCATCCTTCGAAGTTTCATCATTCTGGGTCAAGTGGTTCTCAAGTTACTGACCGGAAATGGTTTTCAATGTTCGGGCCCCTGTGACCTTGACCTTTCACAGAGTGACCCCAAAATCGTTAGGGGTCATCTACTCTTTATGACCAATCATCCTGTTAAGTTTCAACATTCTGGGTCAAGTGGTTCTTTAGTTACTGACCGGAAATGGTTTTCAATGTTCAGGCCCCTGTGACCTTGACCTTTAATGGAGTGACCCCAAAATCGATAGGGGTCATCTACTTTGCATGTACAATCATCCTATGAAGTTTCAACATTCTGGGTCAAGTGGTTCTCTAGTTATTGATCGGAAATGGTTTTCAATATTCAGGCCCCTGTGACCTTGACCTTTGACGGAGTGACCCCAAAAACAATAGGGGTCATCTACTCTTCATAACCAATCATCCTATGAAGTTTCAACATTCTGGGTCAAGTGGTTCTCTAGTTATTGATCGGAAATGGTTTTCAATGTTCAGGCCCCTGTGGCCTTGACCTTTGACGGAGTGACCCCAAGATCAATAGGGGTCATCTACTCTTCATGATCAATCATCCTATGAAGTTTCAACACTCTAGGTCAAGTGGTTCTCTAGTTATTGATCGGAAATGGTTTTCAATGTTCAGGCCCCTGTGACCTTGACATTTGATGGGATGACCCCAAAAACAATAGGGGTCGTCTACTCCAGTTGCCCTACAACTCTATGAAGTTTGAAGGTTCTAGGTCAAATGGTTCTCCAGTTATTGCTCGGAAATGAAGTGTGACGGACGGACGGAAGGACGGACGGACGGACAGGGCAAAAACAATATGTCTCCTGGGGGAGACATAAATATACTGATCAGTTAGTACTTATAGGATTTATTTGAAACTTCATTATTGTCATTAGTTGGACTGAGACAATCAGGGTAGAAAATTATGGACTGATTTTAAGTCAAATTACCTACCTTTATTTCAAATTAAAATGGGTATATCTCTGTAACTAATGAAAATACTGATCTAAAATTTCATTTATGTCAGCAGATGATCAATATAAATCCATTTTGATTACAATCAGGGGAGGTAATCAGATATAAAATAACTCTGGAACTTATGATTGGATCTGAGAGATTCGTCATGGAATCAAAGATTTATTGTTGTCGAAGATATTTTGCAAGTTTGTATCAGATCAAACCATAAACGAAGTCTCTATATGGCTGCAACATCCAAAATTGTAAATTATGGACCCTTAAGGGGCCATAACTCTGGAACCCAGGACGGGATCTGGCCAGTTTTCGAAAGGAACCGAGACATTATATTAATACAAGTTATGTGCAAGTTTGATTAACGTTAATTGCACAATGTTGTCTCTATTGTGTTCACAAGCAAAACTAGATGCCCACGGGCAACATGTCGAGCCCGCCAGCTGTCAAAGGGACTAAGAGTTGCACATGACACCCTGTCTCATTGAGACAAACATTTATGCCAAATAAAAAATGATTGAAAAAAGTCACAATATAAGTTATTTATAGTAACAACAAAGGGAAGTAAATCTTTAAAACAAATCTAAGTCCACACAAAAATCCTTACTAGTAGAGATAGGTCAAAATACACCACAAAATTGGATGTAACATGCATATTGTACTACAGAAAAGTGGTCTTGATTTTTCCCTACGACCAGTAATAGAAAAGTTACAATATAAGCTATTTAAAGTAACAACAAAGGGAAGTAATTCTAGGTTCATGCACATGACACTCCGACTCATGATGGTGAAAAATTGTGCCAAGTTATATCAAAATCCCTCCATGCATGAACAAGAGCTGTCAGTGGACAGCGCGCTCGACTATTCTCAGTGCTTGATAGTATAATATAAGCAATGAGTAAAACTTTAACATTACAATAAGCATATTCTAAGTCGAAAAGGGGCCATAATTCAGTCAAAATACTTGATAGAGTTGCCTCCTCCTTTTTACAAACTGGAGTCATGATGGTAAACAAGTATGCAAAACATGAAAGCAATATCTCAATGGAATTTGAAAGTATTTGGGGTGGTACGCAAACTTTAACATTTATTCTAAATCGAAAAGGGGCCATAATTCAGTCAAAATGCTTGATAGAGTTGCCTCCTCCTTTTTACAGATTGGGGTCATGATGGTAAACAAGTATGCAAAATAAGAAAACAATATTTCAATGGACTTTGAAAATATTTGGGGTGGTACGCAAACTTTAAACATTTGTGTGACGCTCACGCTCAAGCCGGCGCCGGGGCGAGTAAGATAGCTCCCCTATTCTTCAAATAGTCGAGCTAAAAAGAAATGCTCCGGACAAAGTCATTCTTGTAGCTAACATTTGACCTCTAAGTGTGACTGTGACCTTGACCTTAGACCTAGGGTCCTGGTTCTTGCGCATGACACTCCGTCACATGGTTGTGAACACTTGTGCCAAGTTACATCAATATCCCTCCATGCATGAAGAAGAAATGCTCCGGACAAAGTCATTATTGAATTTAACCTTTGACCTCCATGTGTGACCTTGACCTTTGAGATAGGAACCTGCAGTTTGCGCAGGACACTCCATCTCACTGAGGTTAACATTCATGCCAAATATAAACGAGATTGCTCCATGCATGTCAAAGTTATGGTCCGGACAAACAAATCCGGACGGATGCATGCACGCATAGACGCACGCACACACATACACCAAACAAGCATTTCGACAACTATGTCTTCTCTTCCGCAAGCAGGCTCGACAAAAAAGCAAATTTTGGCCCTTTAAGGGGCCATAACACTGGAACCCATGATGGGATCTGACCAGTTTTCAAAAAGAACCATAACATTATGCTAATACAAGTTGTGTGCAAGTCTGATTAAAGTTGATTGCAAAATGTGGTCTCTATGATGAAGCCATAAATAGTAAATTTTGGCCCTTTAAGGGGTCATAACTCTGGAACCCATGATGGGATCTGACCAGTTTATGAAAGGAAATGAGATATTATGCCAATACAAGTTGTGTGCAAGTTTGATTAAAGTTGATTGCAAACTGTGGTCTCTATCGTGTTCACAAGAAATTGTGGACAGACAACGGACTGACTACGGACGAAGGCCGATCACAAAAGCTCACCTTGTCACTACGTGGCAGGTGAGCTAATCAAAGGCCTGAAGGGCCTGAGAGTCGGCTAATGATTGACGTACTGGTAGTATAGTCTACCAGTTTCAGTTTGGTTTTAGTTTTTTTCCCCAACTGAACAGAGATTTTGTTACGATAGATGAAATGGACATTCAATCGATGCCTAGTAAAACTTTGATTGACATTATACAAGTATTTAAACCCAATATACAGATAGTATACACTTAGTGTGACCTTGATCTTTGAGGTATGGACCTGGGCTTTGCGCATGACACTCATCTTATAGAGGTGAACATTTATGCCAGATTAGAGAAAAAGACTGCTCCATACTTATCAAAGTTTTGGCCCAGACAAGCTCTAAACTGACTTTTGACTCTTAAGTGTGACCTAGACTTTTGAGATAGGAACTGGGGTTTGCATATTACATTCCATCTCATTGAGGTAAACATTCATGCCAAATATCAACAAGATTACTCCATGCATTTCAAAGTTATGACCCAAACAAGATCTGACCTTTGACTTCCAAGTATAACCTTGACTTTTGAGAAAGGCACCTGGGGTTTGTGCATGACAATCCCTTTCATTGAGGTAAACATTCATGTCAAATATAAACGAGATTCCTCCATGCATATCGAAGTTATGACCCGAAGAATATATGAAATGACCTTGAACCTGTGTAAACAGATGTGACCTTGACCTTTGAAAGGAACTGCCATTTGGACAACTGTCTTCGCTTTTTGCAAGCAGGCTCGACAAAATCCTTTCCAGGTTTAGATTATATGGAGAGGTCACAAAATATAACCATTCGCAAATGGAAGCATCAACCAAAAGTGAGAAAGACAGATTTATAAACCTTTTACATACCATCAGTGCACATTTACTATTATTATCTTGGGGTATAATTATTAGTCTGTTATTCTGATTATTTGTGTACCCTATTTTACTGTATATTATATGTAGGAAAAGGTTAGTCAATCACAAAAAGATACATATAGAATAAGATACATGTATCAGTACTGTATAACGTCTGCAACATACACACCTGCCCACAATGGCAAATTATATATTTCCCATTAATGTACACAGTCAAGTCTTTTTTTCCCAATTAATGTACAAACATGTATGCACAGTCAAGTCATTTCTCTCCCATAAATGTACACATCCCTCTACACAGTGATTTAGACACTTCTTTCAAATTAATATGAAATTCTTAGTAAACAAGAGCTTGTAGAACACGAAATGCCCCCCTTGATGCATTCAGTAATTGCAAGGAACAGAAATTATTTCCTCACTGTAAACAAAAGTTCTACTGTTCTGATTCAATGTGACCTTGACCTTTGACCTATTGACCTCAAAATCAACAGGAGTCATCTACTGGTCATGATCAACCTCCCTATTATGTTTCGTGATCCTATGCCCAAGCGTTCTCAAGTTATCGTCCGGAAAGGGTTTAACTGTTCCGGGTCACTGTAACTTTGACCTTTGGCCTACTGATCTCAAAATGTATAGGGGTCATCTGCTGGTCATGATTAACCTCTCTATCAACTTTCATGATCCTTGGCCCAAGCATTCCTGAGTTATCTTCCGGAAACCGTTTAACTGTTCCTGGCCAATTTGACCTTGAACTTTGACCTGATGACGTCAAAATCAATAGGAGTCATCTGCCGGTCATGACCATCCTCCCTATCAATTTTTCTGATCCTAGGCCCAAGCGTTCTTGAGATATCTTCCGGAAACTGTTTTAATGTTCCTGGTCACTGTGACCTTGACCTTTGACCTACTGATCTCAAAATCAATAGTGGTCATCTGCTGGTGATGACCAACCTTTCTATCAACTTTCACGATCCTAAGCCAAAGCATTCTTGAGTTATCATCCGGAAACCGTTTAAGTGTTCCGGGTCACTGTGACCTTGATCTTTGACCCACTGATCTCAAAATCAATAGGGGTCATTTGCTGGTCATGACAAACCTCCCCATAAACTTTCATGATCCTAGGCCCAAGCGTTCTTGCGTTATCATCCGGAAACCGTTTAACTGTTCTGGGTAACTGTGACCTT
>NW_026463788.1:0-64182 GCF_021730395.1 Mercenaria mercenaria
CACTTGGCAAAAGGTCAAGGTCACAGGGGCCTGAAAATAGAAAAGAGTTTCTGATCAATAACTTGAGAACTACTTGACCCAGAACTTTGAAACTTCACAGGATGATTGGACATGCCAAGTAGATGATCCCTATTGCAGCCAACCATCAGTTTCTCTTTGACTTTTGTTCCTGTTCCCTATTGACTTCTTGCTATTACTTCTGTGCTTTGTTGGGGACATGTGCTTTCCTACAAAAAGCATCTTCTGGTTCCCTTGACCCAGACCCTAGTTTTAAGTCCAAGGTCACAGAGGTCAAAGGTTTATGTTATTTTTGTCTAACCTGTAACTATCAGATGCATCGATGGATATTCAAGTAAATAGGCACAAATATTAACCACAGTTTGACAGGGTGTCGCATTAGAATCTTCCACTAAATCTGTTTTGTATTTGGCCATACGGACACAAGAAATACAAAAGCCTTGGGAAGAGATAGTTCATCATCCAAGTTTTCTTTGGTTTCTGTTTCCCATTAATGTGTATAAAACAGTTCATTTTGTATGTATTTTATGTGTGTTACAACTGTAGGTCAAATACTTAAAGGATGAAAAATGCTTATTTGTCAGTTCAATATTGCTTTGAATTGTAATTGTATATCTGGTAGCAGGTTTTTAGCGAAGTGACAAGGTGAGCTATTGTGACCACTTGATGTCCGTCGGGGAGTCGTCAATCGTGCGTCGCCCGTCAACAATTTCTAAAAAAATCTTCTTCTTTAAAATCACTGGGTAGAATTACACCAAACTTCACAGGAATGATCCTTGGGTGGCCCCCTTTCAAAATTGTTCAAAGAATTTAATTCCATGCAGAACGCTGATTGCCATGGCAACCGAAAAGAAAAACTTCAAAAATCTTCTTGTCCAAAACCGCAGGGCCTAGGGCTTTGATATCTGGTGTGTAGCATCATCTAATGGTCTCCTACCAAAATTGTTCAAATTATCCCCCTAGGGTCAAATATGGCCCCGCCCCGGGGTCACATGGTTTATATAGACTTATATAGGGAAAACTTTGAAAATCTTCTTGTACAAAACCACATGGTCTAGGGCTTTGATATTTGGTATGTAGCATCATCTAGTGGTCCTCTACCAAGATTGTTCAAATTATCCCCCAGGGGTCACATGGTTTAAATAGGGAAAACTTTGAAAATCTTCTAATACAAAACCACATGGCCTTGGGCTTTGATATTTGGTTTGTAGCATCATCTAGTGATCCTCTACCAAGATTGTTCAAATTATCCCTCTAGGGTCAAATATGGCCCCGCCCTGGGGGTCCCAAGTTTTACATAGACTTATATAGGAAAAAAAGTTTAAAAATCTTCTTGTCTGAAACCACACCACTTAGACCTTTGATATTTGGTTTGTAGCATTGTCTTATGGTCCTCAACCAAAATTTTTCAAATTGTACCCCTTGGGTGAAAAGAGGTCCTGCCCTGGGGGTCACAAGTTTTATATAGACTTATATAGGAAAAAGCTTTAAAAATCTTCTTGTCTGAAACCATACGACCTAGGCTTTTGATATTTGGTATGATGCATTGTCTAGTAGTCCTCTACCAAAATTGTTCAAATTATGCCCCTCGGGTTAAAAGAGGCCCCGCCCTGGGGTCACTTAGTTATTATGTGAGTTATATAGGAAAAATACTTAAAAAAAATCATCTGATCCTTTTTCCAAGACTGTTCAATTATAATTACCTGATGACCCCAAGTAATATGATGTCACTTGACTGTGACCTTGACCTACTGACCTACTTTCTTGTTTTTAAGATACAGCCTTGAAATTTTGATGACATACACAGTTTTGCACACAAATCGTAAAACTGAATTTCATTGACCATGAATGTGACCTACTGACTTTCTTAATATTTTATCATCATTTTGACATTTGAAACATGTAGCTCATATTACTCAGGTGAGCGATCCAGGGTCATAATGACCCTCTTGTTTAGTTTCCAGTCATATGTACCAAGACAATTACTAGGCTGATCCAGCTGGGGTGACTTACAGTAATTGAAGTCCATTCGTTATGTCTGTTGCAAATAATGCAACTGTAGTCAAATAAAAGGACAGGAGTTGGTCATTTGTCAGTTTGTGATATTAAGTCAGTATTGTTTTGAATTGCAGTTGCAGGTGGTCGAAGCACCACAGATGAAAGCAAAGTGGATGTAAATGAGACCCCAGATGCTGCACAGGGAACTACAAAAATGGAGATTTCACCCAGTTCTGAGTCAATAAAGGGTATTACAGCCACTTGATAGTGGGTTTATCAAGTGCATAATTTGAATTAATTACCTTTACCTTGCTACAATACTTCGTGAGGAAGTAAAACATGAAAATTGGAAGACAAAAAAATAGGGATCTGGATTGTAATCCTCAATTTAACTAAAATCAATAAAATTGGGACACCAAAGAACAATTTGGGTCACTGAAATGTCATTGTGTAAGTCAGGTGATTGCAAACATACCAGTTTTGAAAGATGGCTAAATGCATGCAAATAAAATATACAGAGGGTGAAAAATGTCCTAAAATGCTTCTTAAATGGAAAATACCAATTTTGAAATGTAACATCGGAAAAAACAAGCAAAATATTTTCCAAATTTTTTTATGCACCTTCCATTTTAAATGTGGGGGTGGGGTGGGGTGTTATAGTGCTACATTGTCTGACGTATGTATCTGTGTGCTTGTGTGTGTTAGTCAGTACATGCATGCACCTGTCTATGCATATGTTTGTGTAAGTTTGCAAATAATGTCCAAGCCAATACTTGTCTTGTCTGAAATTCTTACAATACCAAATTCCTATTTAAATGTATAAGATTCTGTGATAGTTGTTTGGCACAAAATGAAATTATTGTTTATTGCATAGTTTACACAATGACTAACTAGGAACAAGTATAAGTTTTGGTAAATGAAAAAAGAAAATATGTGGGTTGGGGCCAGAACTACATATATAGGCAAGCTAAATGTATTCATATACCTCTGTTCCCATCCCACCACTAACCTCTCAACACACATCACTACCCGTTAGAAAATATTTGTCCCCCACCACCACTGGGGGAGACATATTGTTTTTGCCCTGTCCGTCCGTCTGTCAAGTCGACCGTCCATCTGTTCGTCACACATCATTTCCAATCAATAACTGGAGAACCATTTGACTTAGAACCTTCAAACTTCATAGGATAGTAGTGCCAGTAGACAACCCCTATTGTTTTTGGGGTTTCTACATCAAAGGTCAAGGTCACATGGGCTTGAACATGGAAACCCATTTCCGATCAATAACTTGAGAACGACTTGACCCAGAATGTTGAAACTTCATAGGATGATTGGACATGCAGAGTAGATGACCCTATTGATTTTTGGGCCATTTGATCAACAGTCAAGGTCACAGGGACCAGAACATGAAAAATGGTTTCCAATCAATAACTTGAGGACCATTTGACCCAGAAGCTTCAAACTTCATCAGATGATGGGACTTATAGAGAAGATGACTTTTGTTGTTTTTGAAGTCGAGCAAATGTCAAGGTCACGGGGGCCTGAACATGGAAAACACTTTCCAATCAATAACTTAAGAACCACTTGACCCAAAATGTTGAAACTTCATAGGATGATTGGATATGCAGAGTTAATGACCCCTATTGATTTTGGGGTCACTCAATAAAAGGTCAAGGTCACAGATGCCAGAACATGGAAAACCATTTCCAAACCATAACTTGAGAACCACTAGGCCCAGAATGTTGAAACTTTGTGGGATGATTGGACATGCCGAGCAGATGATCCCTGTTGCAGCCATTCATCAGTATCTCTTTGACTTTCGCTCCTGTCCCTTTGACTTCTTGCCTATTACTACTATGCACTGGGGGAGACATGCGCTTTTCTACAAAAGTATCTTCTAGTTTTCCAATGTTTCAAAGCATGCTTTGCCAGCATTTACCAGATCTGAAGTTTTTCTATAATATGAAACTATTCAACCAAGATAGAGAGTTGCAGCATTGTGGCCCCTATCCTTCACCTTTACTTCTGCAAATATTATACAATAGGTCAAGGTATGTTTCTGAATCATTTATCACCTTTCGTTGTTGAAGGTAAAAAATGGCAACATACCCTTGCATTTAATAATAGATTACTAAACATTAACAGGACTTATGAATTATATATTTATGAGTTATATAGATATAAGTGTTAGATATAATAAATTTTAAAAAATTTATACTGTTCCAGGTAATCGCAAGGTTGTTAAAAAGAGCACATTCAACTCTGGAAACACGACAATAAATATTGAAAAAGTTGAAAATCTTCTACTTGGAGATCTGGATAGGAATGTGCCAGCTGTCAAAGGTGCCAGAAAAATTTCTGGCATGATAGAAGATGTGTGTATATATTTTACAAAATTTATCCTTGCTTTTTACTTTCTTAAAAAAAGATGTTTCTGTGACCAGGGGCTAGTATCAAACTTTTTAGGGAAAGAGACCTTTAAATACTAATACATTATTAATACTGGCCCCGGTGTAACTGTGATGCATTAGACTGTTGTAAACTACAACTAATTGTATAGAGTTACTAGGTGTAGGGCAACCTTCCCCCAGTTCAGTTTGACAAAGGCTGACAAAAAGTCATACACTTGTATTTCTATTGAAGAATTAAATTAATTCATGTTGATCCTTTCTGTATAAACTTAATAAAATTAGTAATTGTATGGAAAAAATCAAAAGTAAAGTTGAAAGAATGGGAAGTGTTGGCCTAACATGGCCAAATGAGAAACACAAGATTTTCTCAGCTTGATTTCTACATATTCCCTAAAGAATACTTATGTCAAGTGTTTTTAGCTCGACTATTCAAAGAATAGTCTAGCTATTCAACTCGACCTGGCATCGGCATCACACCTTGGTTAAAGTTTTGCATGCATGTACATAAGGCTATCATTTAAAGGCGTATATCTTTGAAACTTAATTTTCCGTTTTCTAGGTCAATTACCAACCTCACTAGGTCAAGTCCCATAACTCTGACATGTATTTTGGCCAAATTATGCCCCCTTTTAGACTTAGAAAATCCTGGTTAAAGTTTTGCATGCAAGTTACTATCTCCAAAACTAATGCAGATATTGAATTGAAACATCACAGATGTCTTTGGGGTTATAAATCTAGGTGATAGCATGAAGTCCCATAATTCTGACATTCATTTTGGCCAAATTATGCCCCCTTTTGGACTTAGAAAATCCTGGTTAAAGTTTTGCATGCAAGTACATATAGCTATTACTTTAAGGCATATAGATTTGAAACTTACTTTTTCTTTTTCTAGGTAAATTACCAACCTCACTAGGTCAAGTCCCATAACTCTTACATGTATTTTGGGCAAATTATGCCCCCTTTTGGACTTAGAAAATCCTGGTAAAAGTTTTGTGTGCAAGTTACTATCTCAAAAACTAATGCAGAAATTGTATTGAAACATCATAGGTGTCTTTGGGGTTATAAATTTAGGTGTTAGCATCAAGTCCCATAACTCTGACTTGTATTTTGGGTAAATTATGCCCCCTTTTGGACTAAGAAAATCCTGGTTAAAGTTTTGCATGCAAGTTACTGTCTCCAAAACTAATGCAGATATTGAATTGAAACTTCACATGTGTCTTAGGATTATAAAACTAGGTGATAGCATCAAGTCCCATAACTCTGACTTGTATTTTGGCCAAATTGTGCCTCTTTTTAGACTATCTCCAAACCTTAAATGCAGATACCGGATTGAAACTCTATAGATATTTTAACATTTAGGGTAATATTTCTGCTTCTGGGACAACAATTTGAATAGTCGAGCATTGGCTGTCTTACGTACAGCTCTTGTTAACAAACTATTACTAGTTTTTGCTTATCATAGATTTTCATACCGGGTATTTTGAAATTTTGCTAATGGTATTGAGATTATTTACAAATTTTAAGATCAGAGACAGCTTTTTTGAATTATATTAATTTTTTTCATTGTTTCAGCTAACTGCTGAAGCAACTAGTGATGAAACAGAGATGGATATTAAAGATACAGGTAAAACACTACAATATTTTGAACTTGTTAGAGAGGTTTCAGTGAACGAGCTGGTAAGGTCACTGATTTTCAGTCACTTTCCTGTAGTTTCTGCGCTTGTGTATGATTATTTCATCTGGCATACAGAAGGTTGGTTTTTCAGTAATACTTTCAATGAGTGTTCAGTTTAGGTTGAATGTAATCATGTAAAGTTTTCAATATTTTTTTTCTTTGAAGAAAAAATATGAAATCAGCATTGTCTTTCTTGAAATGATATTAGTATGCATCATTTGGAAATGAAAAAAAAATACATAGTCCACAGCTCTGTCAAATAAGGGAGGAGCTTAAACTTCCAGGGGCGTCCATGGTTGAGTTGTTAAGGTCGCTGAATTCGAATCGCCTCTCACCAATACGGGTCCAAGCCTCACTTGGGGGGCATTGAATTGTTCATTTGAGGAATCCTTCCAACTGGCTTACAGAAGGTCAGTGGTTCTACCCAGGTGCCTGCCTGTGATGAAATAATGCACAGAGGGGCACCTAGGGTCTTCCTCCACCATCAAAAGCTGGAAAGCGGCAGTATGACCTATAATTGTGTCACTGTGAGGTTAAACCCAACAAAAACAAGCAAAAAATACTTTCAAGTTAGGCTAGTCAGTTAAGAGTATCCCAGCATAACTAGTTTGCAACCGCTTAACAAGTTTTCTGTCAAGGTCGAGGTCAAGGTCGCTTGGAAAATGGTCGCACGGCTAATTCTGACTGGGATTTAATTATTTGCTTTCTTTAATTCCACAGTCAATGTTTTCCTCAAGTTGTGATTGCGGATTACATGTTTTGTTGAACATTTTGGAATACATAGACATTGGATTATTGCTGGACATCAAGGGTAGTGTTTCTTTATCCTTTTTTTGTGCCCTGCATATATAATATATTCCAAGATGGCGACCCTCTTGACGAGGCCCTTGTCAGTCAAATTTTCGACTAAATACTTGAAAAAACTGTCACATAATGAAGTTCTTACAGCTTTGGAAGAGAAAACTGAACTTTCAAATATCAAATCTATTCAAATTACTGAAAGAGAATGCATATTGACTCTAGTAAACACTGAGGTTAAAAACCACTCATCGTAGACGATTTAAGACTTCAGAACCGGTTTGTGAATATAACTGACGTAGACAAAATCATTACAAATGTTACAATTAAAGATGCACCATATGAAATGTCAGATTCTTTACTAATTAACTGTTTGTCTAAATATGGAGAAGTAGTAATGGGTAGCGTTGTGCAAGGACTTATCAAGGGTACGCAAGTTCAAAATGGTACACGATACTTAAAGATTATCAACTGTGCCCCATTATTACCGTTGACTGAAGATATAGGTCAGTTTAAAGTGAGAATATTTGCAAAACAACAGTTATGCTGGAACTGTAACTCAAGTGAGCACGTGAAAAAAGACTGCCCACGGGAAAAAGTTTGTCACTACTACGGTAAAGAAGGTCACCTTCAAATTAATTGTCCAACAGATATTTACGGCGAATATACGGATGAAATTCTCGAGGGCCAAGCAGCGACGCAGAACGATGGAAACACATCGTTATTACACCAGTCGTATGAACTTTCAAACCGTTTTGCTCCAATCGAGGATCTTGACACATGTGATACAATCAACATGTCACTGGCAACCGAAACTGATCAACAGCAGCCGACTTCGGCGCCTGCCGAGGATACACCGTCGTCTGCATCACCAGCTGCTTCAGAAATTTCAAAACAGGGAACCAATACACAGGAAGTATGCGACAAACGGAAAGTGCATTTAATCCTGGGTGACTCAAATTCTTTAAGAGTGCACGTTAAAAATGACAATATCAAAAACATTTCCTTTTCAGGAAAAACACTAAGCGATGTTGATTCTTTAATAGCAAAAACAAAATTCAAACAAGATGAAAAAGTTGCATCAGTGGTAATACACCTTGGTACAAATGACATGAAAAGTGGTAAGGTCAAGTCTGTGACTGAACATGCAAAATGTGCATTGAAAAAAGTTGTAAATAAATGGCCAAACACTCCAGTTGCGTTCTCGAGCATCATACTGAGACTGGGGAAGAGCATGCTTGCTAAAGCCGTGAATTCTGATTCAAAAATTGTAAACAAGGCCGTCTTTGAATACTGTAACTCCACGCCTGGTTGTCATTTCTTGGACAACGATCAGTTATTTTTTGAAGGCCAAAACATTAAAAAATCTCTGTACGATGCACGAGATCCATCCGGTGTGCACGTGTCCGATGAGGGGGCTGAGGAGCTTTATTGCAATTTTCAAGCATTTTTCTTTGAGGGGGAGTCTGACGAATTAATTGGCCAAACGCCGCACATGAAAAAAAGAGTAAGGGAAAGTGACTCCTCAACTCCGCCGTCAGCTACACGTCCAAAACCAGAATACGGTAAAATACAGTATTTGTTCTATAAATGTGAATGGCCTAAGAAATGAAAAGAAAAGGGACTTAATATTTAACTGGTTAAAACAAAAGAACTATGATATAATTCTTTTACAAGAAACACATTGTGGAAATGAATTTGAAGCTAAACAATGGGCGCGTCAGTGGGGAGGTAAATCATACTGGAATAACGGTAACAACTATTCAAAGGGGGTATCGGTTTTAATAAAAGATAAACTATCTGTAGATAATCCCCACAATAATAGTGACGGTCGATTTTTGTCAATCACGTTTGAATTAGACACACAAAAAATGTACAGAATATCAAATGTTTACGCCCCAAATGACATGAAAGAAAGGAAAATATTTTTTAACTTTGTTAAAGAGAATTTATTGCAGTTTGACATGCCACATATAATTGCGGGTGACTACAACTGTACTTTAAATACAAGTTTAGATCGGAAGATCAGCTCGATGCGCGCGCACGAAGATTGTGGGTCACGTGATCTCTCAGATTTAATTTCTTCGCTTGATGTAGAAGACATATGGCGAAGGCGCTATCCGTCAACGAGAGATTATACATTCGTATGTAACAACAGCAAGTCGCGTATTGACTATTTTCTTACCCCGAAGTCTATCAATAACGAAATATTAAATACAAAAATTACACATTTCATGTTTTCGGATCACGACCTAATTTCCTTAAAAATAAACATAGAAGACGTAGAAAGGGGGCCGGGTATTTGCAAACTAAATACCAGTATTCTCGATAATCCTAATTATGTTTCTCTAGTAGAAGAGTTTTGGGCGGTTTGGAAAATAGACAAGGCAGTATGTAAATCGAAAAGAAGATGGTGGGACTTAACTAAATGTAAGATAAAATCAATAACAATTGCTTTTTGCTCCGAGCAAAAACGAAATAAACCAAATATTTCAACTCTTGAAAACAGGTTAGAGCTTTTATTAAGCAGAAAAGAAAATAGTGACACAAATGATCCTGAAATAGAAAATCTAAAGACTCAAATAAAACAATTTTATGAAAATCAAACAACCGCTGCAAAAATAAGGTCAAAGGCACAATTTATTGAGGAAAATGAGACATCCTCTGCTTACTTTTTTAATCTTGAAAAAAGAAACGGAAAGCAAAAGCTTTGGTCGAAAATAAAATCAGAATCAGGAAAATTTGAATTTGGTATAGAAAACATTTTAAGAATTCAAACAAAATTTTACAAACATTTATTTCAAGCTGAAAATATTGATTATGAATCAGCGAATATTCTACTCTCCAACATAAGAAATCAATTGACGACAAGCGATAAACGTTCACTTGAATCAAAAATCAATTTATTAGAATTAGAAAATTCAGTGTTTAAATTCAAAAAATCGAAATTACCGGGCATTGACGGACTTCCAGCTGATTGGTAGCAAAAAATTTGGTATTTGATAAAGCATGATTTCAAAGAAATTGTTGATGAAATTTTAGAAAACAACTCTTTAAGCGACTCCTAATATAAGGGAGTACTATCATTAATGTATAAAAAGGGAGTGCGGGAAGATTTGAGAAATTGGAGGCCTATAACCCTACTTAATGTTGATTATAAAATTGTGGCAAAATGTCTTTCGGAACGCTTAAAACCAGTTTTACCATATTTAATCAATTCTGATCAAAAATGGTATATAGAGGGCAGAAATATTAACGAGGCAAATAGATACATTCAAGATTTATTTAATTATTGTGATAATGAAAATCAAGACGGTCTTATCATTTTTCTCGATCAGGTCAAAGCGTTTGATCGGTGCGAATGGAAATGGATTGATTTATGTTTACAAAAATTCGGATTTGGTCAAAACTACAGAAACTGGGTCAACATGCTTCTTGAAAACTCAAAAGTGAGTATTCAGAGTAATGGTTTTACGTCAAGTTTTTTCACTATCACGCGTTCAATGAAACAAGGTTGCCCATGTGCACCTTTTTTGTATATCCTACAAGCAGAACCTATGACCTGCAAAATACGAAATAATAACCGAATAGCAGGCATCCAACTTCCGGTACTTGATGACGTCACCCATGAAGCAAAGATAAACCAGTTTGTGGATGACACGCAATTGTTCGCGAAAAATGAAGACTCTTTGTACCATATTTTCAAAGATCTTAAACTATATGAACGCGCGTCTGGGGCAAAATTAAACAAAGAAAAAACTACAGGTCTATTTGTTGGCAGATTAAAAGACAAAACTCCAAACTATATAGAAATAAATTGGACTAAATCTTTTGTTAAAACGCTTGGCATTCATCATGGCTACGGCATTGACAACGAGGACATCTGGAGAAAAAAATCAATAAAATTAAATCATGTCTAGAAGTTTGGAAATCAAGAGATCTCACTTTTAACAGAAAATCATTGATCATCAAAACTTATGTTTTTTCAACTATAATGTACGAACTAGAAACACGCGGTATACTGAAAGAACCGCAAAAGAAATAGAGCAATTAACTTTCAATTTTCTTTGGGATAATAAAAAGCCTCTAGTTGCAAAAAATACACTTAAGCGTGAAAAATATTCCGGTGGTCTCAATCTTTTTAGTATATCAGACCTGAGCATGGCTTTAAATATAAGAATGTTATACAAGATTTTGCATGCAGATGTTCAAAACTGGAATGTAATAGGAAAGTCTGTGTTGTCTGCACGAGATAAAGAATATTACAAAGATATTTTATATGTACATGCTCATTTTTTGATAAATCACTTTTGAAAACCCCGGTTCATGTATTTTACATGCAAGCAATAAAAAACTGTTGTGCTTTTCTCAAATGTTTTGAACCGTTAAAATCGGACGACCTCTTAAACTGTAAATTATTTGGAAACCATAAAATTTTATCACGCAGTAAGCCACTGTATTTTAAGTCCTTTTTGGAAAGTAATATTGTTACAATTAAAGACGTCTGGGATTTTTCAAATAGAAATTTCATTTCAGAAAGAGAGCTTCTTCGAAAATTAAAGAAGTCCACTAACTGGATTGCAGAGTGGATGAAACTTAAATCCAGCATACCAAAAGAATTTAGGAATATCTTAAAGTTAGGTTCCCAAATACAGGTTAATGATCAAAATAACCGAAATATCATTTTGTCTCAAAGAAATTTAACTGTCTGTACGCGAAATGGAAACGTAATTCAGCCTAGTAAATTGCAAACACGCGACATTTTAAATTTATTTGTATGACATAATCAACCAAAAAACCTTCATACAGAACAAAAATGGAAAGAAAAGTTTAAAACTACAAGCGTTTTGATAAACTGGAATTGCACTTGGTCAAATTTGTACCGCTGTTACTCCACAAAAAAAGCTAAGCAGTTCCAATGGAAATTTTTACATAATTGTATTTTCACAGAAAACAAACTAAGTTTGATGCGTCTCTCAAACGGTATTTGTAACATGTGTAAATCTCACAGGGAAACATTAATACATTTATTCTGGGAGTGCGAAAAAGTAAAACCAATCTGGAAATATATTCAAACAATATTAGAAGAACCATTTAAAATACTGAATATTAAAAATATTTTTTCGTTTAAAGACATTGCTTTTGGACTTTCTTCAAATAATGTTAATTTAATCAACACGTTTATATTCGAGGCTAAATGGCACATTTGGAAATTTCGGAATTTTCATAAATTCAGAGCTAAATAGAAACCCCTTCACTTAAGAATTTAAAAATGTCAATAACCAACACCGTAAGACAACAAATACAGTATCAAAACACGACTAATGAAAACCAACAAGTGGTTTATTATATAGTAAATACAAAATGTTCTGTTGAAAAAGAATAATAAAAAAGAGAGTAAAAGAGGAAATTAATGTAAGATAATCTGAATTTTTGATTGATAATCAGCACTAACATGTTCAAAGTGAAAATAATGTTGAATTTTAATGTTTCTAATATTTCAGCTTTTCTTCTAATTCAAAAGATTATAAGAAATAAGTCAACATTCATATACCATATGTGTGGTATACAAATACCATTATAAAAACATTTTGTATATATGTCAGAGTGTATCATCATTGAAAAATAACGATTTTCAAGTACAACGAAGATCTTGGATTGCATGCCACAAATCTTGATTTTTAATGTATTTTCTTTCTTTTCGTTTTGTATTTATTGATACTTATATTAATGACATGTTTTATGTTATTACTTTAGAGTCATTGAACTGTGATTTTTTTCTTTGAAATATTAGCTAGTTAATTGTTGAAATGAAACTTAATTCTGAATCATGTATGATAAGATATTTGTAAGCCTGAAAACATTTAGACAAAAGAAACTTTGTCAAATTTTACTTGTCATTTCGTTTCGAACAAGTTCTATTTCACTGGCGAAGTAACTATTATCTTTAATTACTGAATTTATTATTGCAATGTTTGTATGAATTGGTAATTTAATGTCTTCTTCTATGTTATTGTCTTGTAAATGTTCTTACCTTATAAAAAATAAATGGGGTTATCCCAATAGGGAGCCCAAAAGGAAAAAAAAAACAAAAAAAAAACAAGTTTTCTGTCCCGTGTTGTTCACATGCAAGTCCAACTCTTTGATTTATTGCCTCATACTTCAGAAATGGTATAAAAGCATACTATTTAAGTTTCTTACTGAATCTCTGGCATGATCTCAACTTTTGAAAGTTGTCAGTAGGGAGTCTTGCTGGAAATTTACAACCTAAATCCAATTGTGTGGGATTTTCGTGCGAACAAAAAGAAACAGCACTAAAATTTTCTGTAGTTTCTTTTCACCATGGCAAACATAGAACACTTACAAATCAAGTCTGGTAGCAAGAATCAAAAACAGCATGGCAGACTGTAAGGCACACTTTTTGGCACACTTGCCTGAATTGGCACCTAGACTACAAGGGGTAGGGTAAAGTAAAGGACAGGCAATAGTTGGTGCATTATCTAAAGAGCTATATCATGTGCACAATAACTCGAGAGAACCTAGGTGTCACATCTGCTACATGATAACTATCAAGATGACAATGTATTACTTTACTGCTAAGCCTTTGAATCTCCGAATATTTCAAAATGCTCAGAAAATGAAGAAAACTGTTGTTGGGACAGGCATCGGAATTGCATGCAATTTGGTATAATAATTTTGTGTGATATGCTTCACAATTTTGGTAGGAAACATTGGTTAAGGAATACACATTTAGCGCAAAAGATATGTAAATAATGAATATTGGTTTATTAATAAGTAAGGATAGGTAATGGTAGTAGCTAAGAAAACATGCAGGTTTCTTGGAAGTAAGAAAAATCTCATGAAAACATGGTACTGATTCATAAAAGAAATTTATATAAACTTCCAAGTATCATAACTTTGGGAGATTAGGTATCTAACATATTCTGTCTCCACTGTAAACAAAGAAACAGTCGCAGCTAATAAATTTGGCTGGTAAAGTTTTTTATGAAACAAAGTCTTAGAAGGTGGAGAATAGGTGGTGGTGAGAAATATGTTATTTGGGATTATTATAATTTATGGAAAACAATATAACAACTGTATTTAAGATTGAAATTGTAATGTTATTTCAGACATGATCCAAAGTGAACAGACTGTTCTTGACCAAGGAGGATGTGACTTGGCTCATTTCAATCAGCAACAAACAGGTAAAGGTATGATTTTATTTACATCAACAAACACAAATTAAAACCTGATTTTGAAAATGTAAAGAACTTAACATTTCATGTAACAACTGGTGCAGTAGAACTCTGATATTATGAACAATTTTTAGCTCACCTGAGCCAAAGGCTCAAGGTGAGCTTTTGTGACCGCTCGATGTCAGTCATCCGTCTTGTGTTGTGTCGTGTGTCAACAATTTGTAAAAAAATCTTCTTCTTCAGAAGCACTGGGCATATTTACACCAAACTTCACAGGAATGATCCTTGGGTGGCCCCCTTTCAAAATTGCCCAAAGAATTTAATTCCATGCAGAACTCTGGTTGCCATGGCAACCGAAAGGAAAAACTTTGAAAATCTTCTTGTCAGAAACTGTTAGCCGGGTTTCAGAAATATTTTGTAGAAATGATCTCTGGGATACCCTTTACCAAAATTGCCTAAGCCATTCTGTTTCGGTAAAAAACATGGCTGCCAGGGGGTGGGACTTATTTTCCCTATATGGCTATATTGTAAATTTCAGAAATCATCTTCTTCAAAACCACTGGGCAGATTAACACTAAACGTCACAAAAACAACCTTGGGTGCCCCCCTATCAAAATGCCCAAAGAATTGAAATCCATGCAGAAATCTGGCTGCCATGGCAACCGAAAGGAAAAACTTTAAAAATCTTCTTGTCCAAAACCACATTAGCTAGGGCTTTGATATTTGGTATGTGGCATCATCTAATGGTCCTCTACCAAGTTAGTTCAAATTATCCCCCTAGGGTCAAATATGGCCCCGCCCTTGGGGTCATATGGTTTACATAGACTTATATAGGGAAAAACTTTGAAAATCTTCTTGTCGAAAACCACAGGGCCTAGCGCTTTGCTATTTAGTATGTAGCATCATCAAATAGTCCTCTATGAAGTTTGTTCAAAGTATCCCCCTAGGGTCAGAAATGGCCCCGCCCCAGGGGTCACATGGTTAATATAGACTTATATAGGGAAAAACTTTGAAAATCTTCTTGTCCAAAACCGCAGGGCCTAGGGCTTTGATATTTGGTATGTAGCATCATCTATTGGTCCTTTACCAAGTTCATTCAATTTATCGCCCAAGGGTCAAATATTGCCCCGCCCAGGCCCGGGTCACATGGTTTATATAGACTTGTATTGGAAAAAACTTTAAAAATCTTCTTGCCTGAAACCACAAGACCTAGACCTTTGATGTTTTGTATGTAGCATTGCCTTATGGTCCTCTACCAAGATTGTTCAAATAAATTATTATGTCTCTGGGGGAGGCATATTGTTTTTGCCCTGTCCGTCCGTCCGTACGTCACACTTCATTTCCGATCAATAACTGGAGAACCTTCAAACTTCATAGGGTTGTAGGGCTGCTGGAGTAGACGACCCCAATTGTTTTTGGGGTCACTCCATCAAAGGTCAAGGTCCAGGCCTGAACATTGAAAACCATTTCCGATCAATAACTAGAGAACCACTTGACCCAGAATGTTGAAACTTTATAGGATGATTGGTCATGTAGAGTAGATGACCCCTATTGTTTTTGGGGTCACTCCATTAAAGGTCAAGGTCACAGGGGCCTGAACATTGAAAACCATTTCCGATCAATAATTAGAGAACCACTTGACCCGGAATGTTGAAACTTCATAGGATGATTGGTCATGTAGAGTAGATGGCCCCTATTGTTTTTGGGGTCACTCCGTTAAAGGTCAAGGTCACAGGGGCCTGAACATTGAAAACCATTTCCGATCAATAACTTGAGTACCACTTGACCCAGAATGTTGAAACTTCATAAGGTGATTGTACATGCAAAGTAGATGACCCCTATTGATTTTGGGGTCACTCTGTTAAAGGTCAAGGTCACAGGGGCCTGAACATTGAAAACCATTTCCGGTCAGTAACTTGAGAACCACTTGACCCAGAATTTTGAAACTTCATAGGATGATTGAACATGCAGAGTAGATGACCCCTATTGATTTTTGGGTCAGTCTATTAAAGGTCAAGGTCACAGGGGCCTGGTCCTTGTGTGACCTTGTACTGAGAGTGTTCAAATTATTTTGATTTGTCTTAAAACACGGCTGCCAAGGGGAGTTGTCACTTTTCCACAAATGTTTCTTGGGTGACCTTTACGAAGATTGAACAAAATATTCTGTTTCTTCAGAAAACCGCCGCGGGGTATGTCCGTCTGTTGTCAACAGTTTCTTTAAACAACATCTCCTCAAAATCCAGATTTTGTTGAAACTTTACACAAAGATCTCTTGGTGAGCCTCTTTTAAAGTTGTTTGAATGGTTCCTTTTTATGGAACATGTAGACCTGTCAATATGGTTAAAAATAGGTTTTCAGCTCTCAAAACTTTAATAATTTTCTTCTCTGAAGCAGTTATATCTAGAGCTTTGATATTTGGCTGTCAGTCACAAAAGATAGATCCTTTGTAAACTTTCGATGATCATAGGCAGATACCTCATTTATATACAAAGCAAATACATTGGCACCTGGATCATAAGCTACTGAATGTGGGAGAGTGATGAAAATTAAACTGATTGTATTGAAATACAACTGGTCTTTTTTTTTAGCTCACCTGAGCCAAAGGCTCATGGTGAGCTTTTGTGACCGCTGAATGCCCGTCGTGTATCGTCCATCGTCCGTCCGTCAACATTTTCTAAAAAAATCTTCTCCTAGAAAACCACTGGGCAGAATTACACCTTGGGTGGCCCCCTTTCAAAATTGTTCAAAGAACTGAATTGCATGCAGAACTCTGGTTGTCATGGCAACTGAAAGGAAAAACTTTAAAAATCTTCCTGTCCAAAACCTCAAGGTGTAGAGCCTTGATATTTGGCATATGACATCATCTTATGGTCCTCTATCAAGACTGTTCACCCTGGGGAGAAAAGAGGCCCTGCCCCAGGGGTCCCAAGTTGAGTTATATAGGAAAAAACTTTAAAAATCTTCTTGTCTAAAACCACAAGAGCTAGGCCTTTGATATTTTGTATGAAACATTGCCTTGTGGTCCTCTACCAAAATTGTTCAAATCATGCCCCTTGGGTGAAAAGAGGCCCTGCCCTGGGGGGTCTCAAATTTTACATAGACTTATATAGGAAAAAACTTTAAAAATCTTCTTGTCTGAAACTGCAAGGCCTTTGCTTTTGATATTTGGTATTTTGTATTGCCTTGTGGTCCTCTACCAAAATTGTTCAAATTATGCCCCTGGGGTGAAAAGAGGCCCTCCACCGGGGGGGTCTCAAGTTTTACATAGACTTATATAGGAAAGAAACTTTAAAAATCTTCTTGTCTGAAACTGCAAGGCAAAGGCTTTTGATATTTGGTATGTTGCCTTTCCTAGTGTTTCTCTACCAAAAGTGTTCAAATTAAGTCCTTGTGGTGAAAACAAGCCCTGCCCTGGGGGTACCAAGTTTAACATAGACTTATATAGGGAAAAAAATTAAAGATCTTCTCATCTGAAAGTTCAAGGCCTAGGACTTTGATATTTGGTATGTAGCATTGCCTAGTGGGTTTCTAACAAGACTGTTCAAATTATGCCCCTGGGGTGAAAAGAGGCCCCAGCCCGTGGGTCACTTGTTATATGAGTTATATAGGAAAAAATACTTCAAAAATTATCTGATCATATTTCCTAGACTGTTTAATTATAATTACCTGATGACCCCAAGTAATTAGGGGTCACTTAACTGTAACCTTGACCTACTGACCTACTTTCTTGTTTTTAGCTCTCCTGAGCACAAAGTGCTTGGGTTGAGCTATTGTGATTGCTCACCGTCAGGCGTCCGTCCGTCCGTCCACACTTTCCTTTAAACAACATCTCCTCCTAAACCACCAGGCCAATTTTGATGAAACTTCACAGGGATGTTCCTTGGATGGTCTTCTTCAAAAATTGTTCAAAGAATTGAATTCCATACAGAACTCTGGTTGCCATGGCAACCGAAAGGAAAAGCTTTAAAAATCTTCTTGTCCAAAACCACAGGTCATAGGGCTTTTATTTTTGGTTTGTAGCATTATCTATTGGTCCTCTACCAAGATTGTTCAAATTATCCCCCTAGGGTCAAATTTGGCCCTGCCCTGGTTGTCACATGGTTTACATAGACTTATGTAGGGAAAACTTTGAAAATCTTCTTGTCCAAAACCACAAGGCGTAAAGCCTCGATATTTGGCTTGTGACATAATCTAATGGTCCTCTATAAAGCTTGTTCAAAGTATGCCCCTGGGGTGAAAAGAGGCCCCGCCCCGGGGGTCCCAAGTTTTACATAGACTTGTATAGGAAAAAACTTTAAAAATCTTCTTGTCTGAAACCACAAGACCTAGGCCTTTGATATTTGGTATGTAGCATTGCCTTGTGGTCCTCTACCAAAATTGTTCAAATTATGCCCCTTGGGTGAAAAGAGGCCCTGCCCCCGGGTCCCAAGTTTTACATAGACTTATATAGGAATTTGTTTTTAAAATCTTCTTGTCTGAAACCACAAGACCTAGGCCTTTGATATTTGGTATGTAGCATTGCCTTGTGGTCCTCTACCAAGATTGTTCAAGTTATTATTCTGGGATGAAAAGAGGCCCTGCCCCGAGGGTCCCAAGTATTACAGACACTTATATAGGAAAAAACTTTAAAAATCTTCTTGTCGGAAACTGCAAGGCCTAGGCTTTTGATATTTGGTATGTTGCATTGCCTAGTGGTCCTCTACCAAAGTTATTGAAATTAACTCTGGGGTAAAAAGAGGCCCTGCCCTGGGGGTCCCAAATTTTACATAGACTTATATAGGAAAAAACTTCTTGAATGAAAGTTCAAGGCCTAGGCTTTTGATATTTGGTATGTAGCATTGCCTAGTGGCTCTCTAACAAGATTGTTCAAATTATGCCCCTGGGGTGAAAAGAGGCCCCGCCCCGAGGGTCACTTAGTTTTTATATGAGTTATGTAAGAAAAAATACTTCAAAAATTATCTGATTATATTCCCTAGACTGTTTAATTATAATTACCTGATGACCCCAAGTAATTAGGGGTCACTTGACTGTGACCTTGACCTACTGACCTACTTTCTTGTTTTTTTAAGATACAGCCTTGAAATTTGAATGACATATACAATTTTGCACACCGATCTTAAAACTGGCTTTCAGTGTTTGACATTTGAAACATGTAGCTCATATTACTCAGGTGAGTGATCCAGGGTCATCATGACCCTCTTGTTTAAGATACAGCCTTGAAATTTGGATGACATGTACAGTTTTGCACACCAATCTTAAAACTGACTTTCAGTGACCATGAATCTGACCTACTCACCTACTTATTTGTTTTTTAAGATACATACTTGAAATTTGGATGACATGTACAGTTTTGCACACCGATCTTAAAACTGATTTTCAGTGACCTTGAATGTGACCAACTGACCAACTTTCTTGTTTTTAGCTCACCTGTCACATAGTGACAAGGTGAGCTTTTGTTATCACCCATCGTCCGTCGTCCGTCATCAGTCCGTCTGTGCGTGCGTCCGTCCGCCAACAATTTCTTGTCTGCACGATAGAGGTTTCATTTATGACTTTATTTTAACCAAACTTGCACACAACTTGTATTACCATAAGGTCTTGGTTCCTTTCTTGAACTTGCCAGATCCCAATATAGGTTCCAAAGTTATTGTCCCTGAAAGGGCCAAAATTAGCTATTTTGACCTTATCTGCACAATAGCAGCCTTATTTATGATTTGATTTTTACCAGACTTGCACACAACTTGTATCACCATAAGATCTTGGTTCCTTTTTTGAACTGGCTAGATTCCATTATGGGTTCCAGAGTTATGGCCCCTGAAAGGGCCAGAATTAGCTATTTGACCTTGTCTGCACAATAGCAGCTTTATTTATGATTTTATTTTAATCAAACTGCACACTACTTGTATCACCATAAGATCTTGGTTCCTTTCTTGAACTGGCCAGATCCCCTTATGGGTTCCAGAGTATGGCCCCTGAAAGGGCCAGAATTAGCTATTTTGACCTTTTCTGCACAATAGCAGCTTTATTTATGATTTGATTTTTACCAAACTTGCACACAACATGTATCACCATAAGATCTTGGTTCCTTTTTTGAACTGGCCAGATTCCTTTATGGGCTCCAGAGTTACGGCCCCTGAAAGGGCCAGAATTAGCTATTTTGACCTTGTTTGCACAATAGCAGCTTCATTTATGATTTGATTTTAACCGAACTAGCACACAACTTGTATCACCATAAGATCTTGGTTCCTTTCTTGAACTGGCGAGATTCCTTTGTGGGTTCCAGAGTTATGGCCCCTGAAAAGGCCAGAATTAGCTATTTTGATCTTGTCTGCACAATAGCAGCTTCATTTATGATTTGAATTTAATCAAACTTGCACAAAACTTCTGTCACCATAAGATCTCGGTTCCTTTGTTGAACCGGCCAGAGCCCATAATGGGTTCCAGAGTTATTGCCCCTGAAAGGGCCAGAATTAGCTATTTTGACCTTGTTTGCACAAAAGCAGCTTCATTTATGATTTGATTTTAACCTAACTTGCACACAACTTGTATCACCACGAGATCTTGGTTCCTTCCTTGAACTGGCCAGATTCCTTCATTGGTTCCAGAGTTATGGCCCATTAAAGGTCCAAAATTTGCTATTTTGACCTTGCAGCCATATAGAGACTTCATTTATGGTTTGATTGATACAAACTTCCAAAATATCTTCAACAACAATAAATCTTGGATTCCATGACGAATCTGTCAGATCCAATCGTAGGTTCCAGAGTTATTTTATATCTGATTACCTCCCCTGATTGTAATCAAAATGGATTTATATCAGTAAGTACTTATAGGACTTATTTGAAATTTCATTATTGTCATTAGTTGGACTGAGCCAATCAGGGTAGATAACTTTGGACTGATTTTATATCAAATTACCTCCCTTTGTTTCAAATTAAAATGGGTGTATCTCAGTAACAAATGAAGATACTGATTTGAAATGTCATTTATGCCATTAGATGGACTGGGACAATCAGGGTAGATAACTTTGACTGAATTTATGACAAATTACCTCCTTTTGTTTTATGTAAATGAATATAGGTCAGGACCCTTAGGTCAAAACCAACTGTTACAAGAAAATATTTATCCTGATGATATTTAATGTCTATGCCTATGTGATCTATGTCAAAACTTGATCGTACCATTAAGAGCAATGTTACTCAGGTGAGCGATATAGGGCCATCAAGGCCCTCTTGTTTAAGATACAGCTTTGAAATTTGGATGACATGTATAGTTTTGCATGCCGATCTTTAAACCATCAGTGTGACCTACTGACCTACTTTCTTCTTTTCTAAGCTACAGCAAAAGGATTTGGACCACCTGTAATATTTTTTTACAGTTTTCAAAAGTAATCTTGCATAATCTTTACCTTGACCCACTCTCCTAATTTTCTTGTTTTTTAGCCCACCTGTCACATAGTGACAAGGTGAGCTTTTGTGATCACCCTTCGTCCGTTTTATGTGCGTCTGTCAACAATTTCTTGTCTGCACGATAGAGGTTTCATTTATAATTTTATTTTAACCAAACATGCACACAACTTGTATCACCATAAGATCTTGGTTCCTTTCTTGAACTGGCCAGATCCCATTATGGGTTCCAGAGTTATGGCCCCTGAAAGGGCCAGAATTATCTATTTTCACCTAGTCTGCACAATAGCAGCTTCATTTATGATTTGATTTTAACCAAACTTTCACTCAACTTGTATCACCATAAGATCTTGGTTCCTTTATTGAACTGGCTAGATTTCTTTATGGGTTCCAGAGTGATGGCCCCTGAAAGGGCCAGAATTAGCTATTTTGACCTTGTCTGCACAATAGCAGCCTCATTTACAATTTGAATTTAATCAAACTTGCACAAAGCTTCTGTCACCATAAGATCTCAGTTCCTTTCTTGAACCGGCCAGATCCCTTAATGGGTTCCAGAGTTATGGCCCCTGAAAGGGCCAAAATTAGCTATTTTGACCTTGTCTGCACAATAGCAGCTTCATTTATGATTTGATTTTAACCAAACTTTCACTCAACTTGTATCACCATAAGATCTTGGTTCCTTTCTTGAACTGGCTAGATTTCATTATGGGTTCCAGAGTTATGGCCCCTGAAAGGGCCAGAATTATCTATTTTCACCTAGTCTGCACAATAGCAGCTTCATGAATGATTTGATTTTAACCAAACTATCACTCAACTTGTATCACCATAAGATCTTGGTTCCTTTCTTGAACTGGCTAGATTCCTTTATGGGTTCCAGAGTTATGGCCCCTGATAGGGCCAGAATTAACTATTTTGACCTTGTCTGCACAATAGCAGCTTCATGCATGATTTGAATTTAATCAAACTTGCACAAAACTTTTGTCACCATAAGATCTTGGTTCCTTTCTTGAACCGGCCAGATTCCTTAATGGGTTCCAGAGTTATGGCCCCTGAAAAGGCCAAAATTAGTTATTTTGACCTTGTCTGCACAATTGCAGCTTCATTTATGATTTGATTGTAACCAAACTTGCACACAACTTGTATCACCATAAGATCTCGATTCCTTTTTATACGCCTGAAGGCACGTATTATTTTATCACCTCTGTGTCTGTCTGTCTGTCTGTCTGTTGGTTAGCAATTTCCCTTCCGCTCTGTAACTCTTGAACCCCTTGAATGATTTCAAAGAAACCTGACACAAATGTTCACCTCATTGAAATGGACGTGCAAAGCACATGTTTCGGATGGCTCACTTCAAGGTCAAGGTCACACTTAGGGGTCAAAGGTCATTTGACTTTGTTTTATGTGTATATTGCTCTGCATTTGCGTTGCATTGCAGTGCTCTTGTTTTTATTAGCTCACCTGTCACATAGTGACAAGGTGAGCTTTTGTGATCACCCGTCGTCAGTCCGTCTGTGCGTCCGTCCGTGCGTCAACAATTTCGTGTCTGCACGATAGTGGTTTCGTTTATGATTTTATTTTAACCAAACTTGCACACAACTTGTATCACCATAAGATCTCGGTTCCTTTCTTGAACTGGCCAGATCCCATTATGGATTCCAGAGTTATGGCCTCTGAAAGGGCCAAAATTAGCTATTTTGACCTTGTCTGCACAATAGAAGCTTCATTTATGATTTGAATTTAATCAAACTTAAACAAAACTTGTGTCACCATAAGATCTCGGTTCCTTTCTTGAACTGGCCAGATCCCTTTATGGGTTCCAGAGTTATAGCCCCTGAAAGGGCCAAAATTAGCTATTTTGACCTTGTCTGCACAATAGAAGCTTCATTTATGATTTGAATTTAATCAAACTTACACAAAACTTGTGTCACTATAAGATCTTGGTTCCTTTCTTGAACCAGCCAGATCCCATTATGGGTTCCAGAGTTATGGCCCCTGAAAGGGCCAGAATTAGCTATTTTGACCTTGTCTGCACAATAGTAGCTTCATTTATGATTTGAATTTAATCTAACTTGCACAAAACTTGTGTCACCATAAGATCTTGGTTCCTTTCTTGAACCGTCCAGATCCCTTAATGGGTTCCAGAGTTATGGCCCCTGAAAGGGCCAGAATTAGCTATTTTGACCTTGTCTGCACGATAGTATCTTCATTTATGATTTTATTTTAACCAAACTTGCACACAACTTGTATCACCATAAGATCTTGGTTCCTTTCTTGAACTGGCGAGATTCCTTTATGGGTTTCAGAGTGATGGCCCCTGAAAGGGCTAGAATTAGCTATTTTGACTTTGTCTGCAGAATAGCAGCTTCATTTTTTATTTGAATTTAATCAAACTTGCACAAAACTTGTGTCACCATAAGATCTTGGTTCTTTTATCGAATCGGCCAGATCCAATAATGGGTTCCAGAGTTATGGCCCCTGAAAGGGCCAAAATTAGCTATTTTGACCTTGTCTGCACAATAGCAGCTTCATTTATGATTTGATTTTAACCAAACTTGCACACAACTTGTATCACCACAAGATCTTGGTTCCTTTCTTGAACTGGCCAGATTCCATCATGGGTTCCAGAGTTATGGCGCTTTAAATGTCCAAAATTGGCTATTTTGGCTTTTGCAGCCATATAGAGACTTCCTTTATGGTTTTATTTGATACAAACTTCCAAAATATCTTCAACAACAATAAATCCTGGATTCCATGACAAATCAGATCCAATCGTAGGTTCCAGAGTTATTTTATATCTGATTACCTCCCCTGATTGTAATCAAAATGGATTTATATCAGTAAGTACTTATAGGACTTATTTGAAATTTCATTATTCAATTTGTCATTAATTGGACTGAGCCAATCAGGATAGATAACTATGGACTGATTTTATGTCAAATTACCTCCCTTTATTTCAAATTAAAATGGGTATATCTCCATAACTAATGAAGATACTGATCTGAAATTTCATTTATGTCAACAGATTTATTTGGCAGATCCTTCTTTTGTTCACTTACAATAAAACATTTTTTTTAATTACTTCCCTTTTACGTTACTATAAATAGCTTATTTTTAGTAACTTTTTTATTATTGGCCGTAGGGAAAAACCGAGACCACTTTTCTGTGGTACAATATGGATGGTACCTCCAATTTTTAGAGAATTTTTTTTTTCTTTTTGGTTAAATTTCTTCCCTTTGTTGTTACTGTCCTTTGGACTTAGATATTTTTCCTGAGGACCTTCTTGTCCTCAAGTGCAATGATAACAGGTGAGCGATATAGGGCCATCATGGCCCTCTTGTTTGGCAGATCCTTCTTTTGTTCACTTACAATAATTTTTATGCCCCCGAAGGGAGGCATATTAGTTTTCAATTGTCCGTCCGTTCGTTAGTTCGTTCGTTTGACCCTAGGGGGATAATTTGAACAATCTTGGTGGAGGACCACTAGATGATGCTACATACCAAATATCAAAGCCCTAGGCCATGTGGTTTTTTACAAGAAGATTTTCAAAATTTTCCCTATATAAGTCTATATAAACCATGTGACCCCCGGGGCCGGGCCATATTTGACCCTAGGGGGATAATTTGAACAACATATCATCTTGAGTGATCAACATATTATCTTGAGCGATCAACATATTATCTCGAGGGATCAACATATCATCTTGAGCGATCAACATCTTATCTCGAGCGATCAACATATCATCTTGAGCGATCAACATCTTATCTCGAGCGATCAACATATTATCTTGAGCGATCAACATCTTATCTCGAGCGATCAGCATCTTATCTTGAGCGATCAACATATTATTTTGAGCGATCAACATATGATATCGAGCGATCAACATCTTTTCTCCGTTATCTGATCAATATGTATTAAGGACCTTTGTGTGAATTCAGATCATTAGTAAAAACATACGGCTGCCACCATTTTTAGCTCACCTGTCACATCACTTTTGTGATCATCCTTCGTCTGTGCGTCTGTCCGTGCGTCAACAATTTCGTGTCTGCATGTGGTTTCGTTTATGATTTTATTTTAACCAAACTTGCACACAACTTGTATCACCATAAAATTTTGACCTTGTCTGCACAATAGCAGCTTTATTAGTCCCCTACTGGTTGAAAACCAGTTTCGGGGACTATTGGAATGCACTTTTCCGTCATTCCGTCTTTCCGTCATTCCGTCATTCTGTCATTCCGTCATTCCGTCCGTCCGCAATTTCGTGTCCGGTCCATAACTCTTTTATCCATGAAGGGATTTTATTATTACTTGGCACAAATGTTCCCCATGATGAGACGACGTGTCATGTGCAAAACCCGGACCCCTAGCTTAAAGGTCAAGGTCACAATTGGAGGTCAAAGGTCAACAGGGCTTTTTTCCTGTCCGGTCCATAACTCTCCCATCCATGAAGGGATTTTAATATCACTTGGCACAATTGTACCTCATAATAAGACGATGTGTCATGCACAACTTTCAGACCCCTAGCTCAAAGGTCAAGGTCACACTTAGTAGTCAAATGTTAACATGGCATGAACAGGGTCTGTTTCGTGTCCGGTCCATAACTGTTTCGTCCATGAAGGGATTTTAATATGACTTGACACAAATGTTCCCCATGATGTGACGACGTGTCATGCGCAAAACCTGCACCCCTATCTCAAAGGTCAAGGTCACAATTAGAGGTCAAACGTCAACAGGGCTTTTTTCCTGTCCGGTCCATAACTCTCTCATCCATGAAGGGATTTTAATATCAATTGGCAAAATTATATGTCATAATAAGACGATGTGTCGTGCACAACTTTCAGACCCCTAGCTCAAAGGTCAAGGTCACACTTAGTAGTCAAATGTTAACATGGCATGAACAGGGTCTGTTTCGTGTCCGGTCCATAACTCTATCATTCATTAAGGGATTTCAATATTACTTGGCACAGTTGTTCTCCATGATGAGACAACGTGTCATGCGCAAATCCCGGAGCCCTTGCTCAAAGGTCAAGGTCATACTTAGAGGTCAAAGGTCTAATTCAAGAAGGACTTTGTCTGGAGCATTTCTTCTTTATGCATGGAGGGATTTTAAGGTAACTTGGCACAAATGTTTACCACCATAAGACAAATTGTCTTGCGCCAGAACCAGGTCGCTAGGTCTCAGGTCAAGGTCATACTTAGAGGTCAAAGGTCAAATTCAAGAATGACTTTGTCCGGAGCATTTCCTCTTCATGCATGGAGAGATTTTGATGTAACTTGGCACAAATGTTCACCACCATGAGGCACACTTTTTTAGAATTACGTCCCTTTGTTGTTACTATAAATAGATTACATTTTAACTTTTTTATTACTGGCCGTAGGGAAAAATCGAGACCACTTTTCTGTGGTACAACATGCATGTTACATCCAATATTTAGGTGTATTTTGATCTATCTCTACCTGGTAAAGATTTTCTTGTGGACTTACATTTTATAGATGTTTTTTTTTTTTTTTTTTTTTTTTAGGATTAAATTCACTTTGTTGTTACTATAAATAACTTTTATGATAACTTTTTGTATAATCGGCCAAAAAAATTCCAAATGAAAACAACTGTACGTTTTTATATATGCAAATTTTAATCCAAGTGCTTTGTTATAGTATATTGTATAGATAGTACAATATTGTTTATACATCATTGACAAATATCAGTTCATTATGTTATACTGCAGTAGAGAAAATTAGGTGCCTTCCAGTAGGGGACTTTGTATTGCATGGCAATACTTCATTCACTTGTTTATGATTTGATTTTTACCAAACTGGCACACAACTTGTATCACCATAAGATCTTGGTTCCTTTCTTGAACTGGCCAGATCCCATTATGGGTTCCAGAGTTATGGCCCCTGAAAGCGCCAGAATTGGCTATTTTGACATTGTCTGCACAATAGCAGCTTCATTTATGATTTGATTTTAACCAAACTTGCACACAACTTGCATCACTATAAGATCTTGGTTCCTTTGTTGAACTGGCCAGATTCCTTTATGGGTTCCAGAGTTATGGCCCTTGAAAGGGCCAGAATTAGCTATTTTGACCTTGTCTGCACAATAGCAGCTTCATTTATGATTTGAATTTAATCAAACTTGCACAAAACTTGTGTTGCCATAAGATCTCAGTTCCTTTGTTGAACCGGCCAGATCCCATAATGGGTTCCAGAGTTATGGCCCCTGAAAGGGCCAAAATTAGCTATTTTGACCTTGTCTGCACAATAGCAACTTCATTTATGATTTGATTTTAACCAAACTTGCACACAACTTGTATCACCACAAGATCTTGGTTCTTTTCTTGAACTGGCCAGATTCCATCATGGGTTCCAGAGTTGTGGCCCCTTAAAGGTCCAAAATTGGTGGCTATTTTGGCTTTTGCAGCCATATAGAGACTTCATTTATGGTTTTATTTGATACAAACTTCCAAAATATCTTCAACAACAATAAATCTTGGATTCCATGACAAATCAGATCCAATCGTAGGTTCCGGATTTATTTTATATCTGATTACCTCCCCTGATTGTAGTCCAAATGGATTTTTATCAGTAAGTACTTACAAGACTTATTTGAAATTTCATTATTATCATTAGTTGGACTGTAAATCAGGGTAGATAACTATGGACTGATTTTATGTCAAATTACCTCCCTTTATTTCAAATTAAAATGGGTATATCTCCATAAATAATGAAGATACTGATCTGAAATTTCATTTATGTCAACAGATTTATTTGGCAGATCCTTCTTTTGTTCACTTACAATAATTTTCTTTTTAATTACTTCCCTTTTACATTAATATAAATAGCTTATTTTTAGTAACTTTTTTATTATTGGCCGTAGGGAAAAACCGAGACCACTTTTCTGTGGTACAACATGGATGGTACCTCCAATTTTTAGGTGTATTTTGGCATATCTGTACCTTGTAAGAATTTTTTTTTCTTTTTGGTTAAATTTCTTTCCTTTGTTGTTCCTGTCCTTTGGACTTAGATATTTTTTCTGAGGACCTTCTTGTCCTCAAGTGCAAATGATTACAGGTGAGCGATATAGGGCCATCATGGCCCTCTTGTTGTTTTTGTTTCGATTATACTTATAATTGTTTCACATGTTTGTTGGGTTAGAAATTTAAATATGCTAACTGATAAAAAAGGCACCGAAAAATCAATGATGATGCAAAGAAATAAATTTAAGTCCTTGACAAAAAAAAAATTAGTATGTAAGCTTCGCCCATATCGAGGGCTCAGAGCGAAACTAGTCTAAGTGTATATAGAAATAGAAGCAGATAGACCAGTTTCGCTCTAAGCCCTCGATATATTAAAGAATTTCCTTGTTTTCCCTTAATTCATGCATGCAACTTTTCTGCGCGAATTTATCAGTCGAACTGAAATTTGTTGCTATTCTAACATGCAGTATGCATCATTGGTTATGTTCATTTGATTTTGAAGATAGGATGACCAATTATATGCATTGCTCTCCCAAATCATGTGATAAACTTGTACATGTACTTGTGGGAAGTTTAAATAACGGGTATAGGCGGGACCCTAATTAACCACTTGTCTGTATGTTTTACTGATGACCTAAATGCACACACAAAGGGCCTTAATATATATAAATAAGATGTCATGCGCTCGAGATAAGATGTTGATCGCACAAGATAAGATGTTGATCGCTCAAGATAATAAGATGTTGATCGTTCGAGATAAGATGTTGATTGCTCAAGATAATATGTTGATCGCTGAAGGTAATATGTTGATCGCTCGAGATAATATGTTGATCGCTCGAGATAATATGTTGATTGCTCAAAATAATATGTTGATCGCTCAAGATAAGCTGTTGATCGCTCAAGATAAGATGTTGTGCGCACGAAATAAGATGTTGATCGCACAAGATAAGATGTTGATCGCTCAAGATAATAAGATGTTGATCGCTCGAGATAAGATGTTGATCGCTCGAGATAATATGTTGATCGCTCAAAATAATACGTTGATCGCTCAAGATAAGCTGTTGATCGCTCAAGATAAGATGTTGTGCGCACGAAATAAGATGTTGATCGCTCAAGATAATACGTTGATCGCTCGAGATAAGATTTTGATCGCTCGAGATAAGATGTTGATCGCTCAAGATAATATGTTGATCGCTCGAGATAAGATGTTGTTGCTCAAGATAATATGTTGATCGCTCAAGATGATATGTTGATCGCTCAAGATAAGATGTCGTGCGCACGAGATAAGATGTTGATCGCTCAAGATAATATGTTGATCACTCAAGATAACATGTTGATCGTTCGAGATAAGATGTTGATCGCTCAAGATAAGATGTTGTTCGCACGAGATAAGATGTTGATCGCTCAAGATAAGATGTCGTGCGCACGAGATAATTTAATCTTAAAAAAAAAAAAAGATATGTCCTAAACATACCACCGTATAATCATGACCTACTGACCTACTTTCTTGTTTTTTAAGGTACAGCATAGAATTTTGGACCACATGTATAATGTGTGATACAGATTTCAATACTCATCTTGAATAGTCATCATCATGACCTACTGACCTTCATGTTTTTGAAGGTACAGCATAGAACTTTGGACCACCTATATACATTTTGATACAGGTTTCAATACTCATCTTGTATAGTCTTTAATCTTGACCTACTGACCTACTCACTTGTTTTTGTATAGTTTCAGGAGAGCCACATGTTACTGGAGCAGGTCAGAAAGCAACACTTGGAGAAGAATTTGCTAAAGGCAGAAATGAACTGCTTTCACAGATTAAAGTTAGGGAATTAGCAGAGCACATGGAATCAGTTGGTGCCTTGATTTACAAGGGGGATGTTATTGGGACCGTGTTCAGAGCAGGAGATTCCTTTGTTTTCACAGCAAGACATGTGCTTAGAAAAATAATTGGTAGGTACTTATAAAGCAAATTAAACAGTTACAGATGTTTGATCCAGAAATGGGCAAAGGAGATTTGACCGTTTTAGCAGTTACAGAAACAAATGATTGAAGCTGGTAAACGACAACAAAGTTCTAATCTTCTTTCACTTTTCCTATAATCTATTAGACATATATTTAAGGAACAAAAAACACAACAAAAAAAAAAACGCCTCGGTAGCCTAGTGGTAGAGCGTCCGCTTTGAGTGCGGGAGGTCATGGGTTCGATCCCCGGCCGCGTCATACCAAAGACGTAAAAAAATGGTACTAGTAGCTTCCTCACTTGGCGCTCAGCATTAAGAGGATAGTGCTAGGACTGGTCAGCCCGGTGTCAGTATAATGTGACTGGGTGGGGTATCATGCCACATGTCTACGGCGTGATATTCCATTGAGGCAGCACGATAAAGTTGGGCATTGTGCTCACTGCTACAAGTAGACACCGTCGTTTATATGACTAAAAAACTGTTGAAAAAGACGTTAAACCCGAAGACACACAAAAAACACATTACTTTATCATTAGATTTCTGTTAAAAATATATATCTTGTTTTTTAGCTCACCTGTCACATAGTGACAAGGTGAGCTTTTGTGATCACCCTTCGTCCGTCGTCAGTCCGTGCGTCCATTCGTCCGTGCGTCCGTGAACAATTTCTTGTCTGCACGATAGTGGTTTCATTTATGATTTTATTTTAACCAAACTTGTATCACCATAAGATCACGGTTCCTTTCTTGAACTGGTCAGATCCCATTATGGGTTCCAGAGTTACGAGTATGGCCCCTGAAAGGGCCAAAATTAGCTATTTGACTTTGTCTGCACAATAGCAGCTTTATTTATGATTTGATTTTTACCAAACTGGCACACAACTTGTATCACCATAAGATCTTGGTTCCTTTATTGAACTGGCCAGATTCCATTATGGGTCTCAGAGTTATGGCCCCCTGAAAGGGCCAGAATTAGCTATTTTGACCTTGTCTGCACAATAGCAGCTTCATTTATGATTTTATTGTAACCAAACTTGCACACAAGTTGTATCACCATAAGACCTTGGTTCCTTTCTTGAACTGGCGAGATTCCTTTATGGGTTCCGGAGTGATGGCCCCTGAAAGGGCCAGAATTAGCTATTTTTACCTTGTCTGCACAATAGCAGCTTCATTTATGATTTGAATTTAATCAAACTTGCACAAAACTTGTGTCACCATAAGATCTCGGTTCCTTTCTTGAACCGGCCAGATCCCATAATGGGTTCCAGAGTTATGGCCCCTGAAAGGGCCAAAATTAGCTATTTGGACCTTGTCTACACAATAGCAGCTTCATTTAAGATTTGATTTTAACCAAATTTGCACACAACTTGTATCACCATAAGATCTTGCTTCCTTTCCTCAACTGGCCAGATTCCATTATGGGTTCCAGAGTTATGGCTCCTGAAAGGGCCAGAATTAGCTATTTTGACCTTGTCTGTACAATAGCAGCTTCATTTATGATTTTATTTTAACCAAACTTGCAAACAATTTGTATCACCATAAGACCTCGGTTCCTTTCTTGAACTGGCGAGATTCCATTATGGGTTCTGGAGTGATGGCCCCTGAAATGGCCAGAATTAGCTATTTTGACCTTGTCTGCACAATAGCAGCTTCATTTATGATTTGAATTTAATCAAACTTGCACAAAACTTGTGTCACCATAAGATCTCGGTTGCTTTCTTGAACCGGCCAGATCCCATAATGGGTTCCAGAGTTATGGCCCCTGAAAGGGCCAAAATTAGCTATTTTGACCTTGTCTACACAATAGCAGCTTCATTTAAGATTTGATTTTAACCAAATTTGCACACAACTTGTATCACCACAAGATCTTGCTTCCTTTCTTCAACTTGCCAGATTCCGTCATGGGTTCCAGAGTTATGGCCCCTTAAAGGTCCAAAATTGGCTATTTTGGCTTTTGCAGCCATATAGAGACTTCATTTATGGTTTTATTAGCTCACCTGTCACATAGTGACAAGGTGAGCTTTTGTGATCACCCTTCGTCCGTCGTTTGTGCGTCCGTCCGTCCGTCCGTCAACAATTTCGTGTCTGCACGATAGTGGTCTCGTTTATGATTTTATTTTAACCAAACTTGCACACAACTTGTATCACCATAAGATCTCAGTTCCTATCTTGAACTGGCTAGATCCCATTATGGGTTCCAGAGTTATGGTCCCTGAAAGGGCCAAAATTAGCTATTTTGACCTTGTCTGCACAATAGCAGCTTTATTTATGACTTGATTGGTACTAAATTGGCACACAACTTGTATCACCATAAGATCTTGGTTCCTTTCTTGAACTGGCCAGATTCCATTATAGGTTCCAGAGTTATGGCCCCTGAAAGGGCCAAAATTAGCTATTTTGACCTTGTCTGCACAATAGCAGCTTCATTTATGATTTTATTTTAACCAAACTTGCACACAACTTGTATCACCATAAGATCTTGATTCCTGTCGTGAACTGGCGAGATTTCAATATGGGTTCCAGAGTGATGGCCCCTGAAAGGGCCAGAATTAGCTATTTTGACCTTGTCTGCACAATAGCAGCTTCATTTATGATTTGAATTTAATCAAACTTGCACAAAACTTGTGTCACCATAAGATCTTGGTTCTTTTGTTGAACTGGCCAGATCCCATAATGGGTTCCAGAGTTATGGCCCCTAAAAGGGCCAAATTAGCTATTTTGACCTTGTCTGCACAATAGCAGCTTCATTTATGACTTGATTTTAACCAAACTTGCACACAACTTGTATCAACACAAGATCTTGCTTCCTTTCTTGAACTGGCCAGATTCCACCATGGGTTCCAGAGTTATGGCCCCTTAAAGGTCCAAAATTGGCTATTTTGGCTTTTGCAGCCATATAGAGACTTCATTTATGGTTTTATTTGATACAAACTTCCAAAATATCTTCAACAACAATAAATCTTGGATTCCATGACAAATCAGATCCAATCGTAGGTTCCAGAGTTATTTTATATCTGATTACCTCCCCTGATTGTAATCAAAATGGATTTATATCAGTAAGTACTTATAGGACTTATTTGAAATTTCATTATTGTCATTAGTTGGACTGAGCCAATCAGGGTAGATAACTATGGACTGATTTTATGTCAAATTACCTCCCTTTATTTCAAATTAAAATGGGTATATCTCCGTAACTAAAGAAGATACTGATCTGAAATTTCATTTATGTTAACAGATTTATTTGGCAGATCCTTCTTTTGTTCACTTACAATAAAAAAATTTTTTAATTACTTCCCTTTTACATTACTATAAATAGCTTATTTTTAGTAACTTTTTTATTATCGGCCATAGGGAAAAACCGAGACAACTTTTCTGTGGTACAATATGGATGGTACCTCCAATTTTTAGGTGTATTTTGACATATCTGTACCTTCTAAGATTTTTTTTTTCTTTTTGGTTAAATTTCTTCCCTTTGTTGTTACTGTCCTTTGGATTTAGATATTTTTTCTGAAGACCTTCTTGTCCTCAAGTAAGTGCAATGATAACAGGTGAGCGATATAGGGCCATCATGGCCCTCTTGTTTGATACAAACTTCCAAAATATCTTCAACAACAATAAATCTTGGATTCCATGACAAATCAGATCCAATTATAGGTTCCAGAGTTATTTTATATCTGATTACCTCCCCCTGATTGTAATCAAAATGGATTTATATCAGTAAGTACTTACAGGACTTATTTGAAATTTCATTATTGTTATTAGTTGGACTGAGACAATCAGGGTAGATAACTATGGACTGATTTTATGTCAAATTACCTCCCTTTATTTCAAATTAAAATGGGTATATCTCCGTAACTAATGAAGATACTGATCTGAAATTTCATTTATGTCGACAGATTCATTTGGCAGATCCTTCTTTTGTTCACTTACAATAATATTTTTAGCTCACCTGGCACATAGTGACAAGGTGAGCTTTTGTGATCACCCTTCGTCTGTCGTGCATCCGTGCATGCGTCCGTCAACAATTTCTTGTCTGCACGATAGTGGTTTCATTTATGATTTTATTTTAACCAAACTTGCACACAACTTGTATCACCATAAGATCACGGTTCCTTTATTGAACTGGCCAGATCCCGTTATGGGTTCCAGAGTTATGGCCCCTGAAAGGGCCAAAATTAGCTATTTTGACCTTGTCTGCACAAAAGCAGCTTTATTTATTATTTGAATTTTACCAAACTGGCATACAACTTGTATCACCATAAGATCTTGGTTCCTTTCTTGAACTGGCCAGATTCCATTAAGGGTTCCAGAGTTATGGCTCCTGAAAGGGCCAGAATTAGCTATTTTGATCTTCTCTGCAAAATAGCAGCTTCATTTATGATTTGATTTTAACCAAACTTGCACACAACTTGTATCACCATAAGATCTTGTTTCCTTTCTTGAACTGGCGAGATTCCTTTGTGGGCTCCAGACTTATGGCCCCTGAAAGGGCCAAAATTAGCTATTTTGATCTTGTCTGCACAATAGCAGCTTCATTTATGATTTGAATTTAATCAAACTTGCACAAAACTTCTGTCAACATATGATCTCGGTTCCTTTCTTGAACCGGCCAGAGCCCATAATGGGTTTCCAGAGTTATGGCCCCTGAAAGGGCCAAAATTAGCTATTTTGACCTTGTCTGCACAATAGCAGCTTCATTTATGACATGATTTTAACCAAACTTGCACACAACTTGTATCACCACAAGATCTTGGTTCCTTTCTTGAACTGGCCAGATTCCATCTTGGGTTTCAGAGTTATGGCCCCTTAAATGTCCAAAATCGGCGATTTTGGCTTTTGCAGCCATAAAGAGACTTCATTTATTGTTTTATTTGATACAAACTTCCAAAATATCTTCAGCAACAATAAATCTTGGATTCCATGACAAATCAGATCCAATCATATGTTCCAGAGTTATTTTATATCTGATTATCTCCTCTGATTGTAATCAAAATGGATTTATATCAGTAAGTACTTACAGGACTTATTTGAAATTTCATTATTGTTATTAGTTGGACTGTGACAATCAGGGTAGATAACTATGGACTGATTTTATGTCAAATTACCTCCCTTTATTTCAAATTTAAATTCTTATATCTCCATAACTTATGAAGATACTGATCTGAAATTTCATTTATGTCAACAGATTTATTTGGCAGATCTTTCTTTTGTCCACTTACAATATTTTTTTTTTTAATTACTTCCCTTTTACATTACAATAAATAGCTTATTTTAGTAACTTTTTTATTATTGGCTGTAGTGAAAATACGAGACCAGTTTTCTGTGGTACAACATGGATGGTACCTCCAATTTTTAGGTGTATTTTAACATATCTATACCTTGTAAGATTTTTTTTTCTTTTTGGTTAAATTCCTTCCCTTTGTTGTTCCTGTCCTTTGGACTTAGATATTTTTTCTGAGAACTTTCTTGTCCTCAAGTGCAATGATAACAGGTAAGCGATATAGGGCCATTATGGCCCTCTTGTTTTTTAATTACTTCCCTTTTACGTTACTACAAAAAGCTTATTTTTAGTAACTTTTTTATTATTGGCCATAGGGAAAATACGAGACCAGTTTTCTGTGGTACAACATGGATGGTACCTCCAATTTTTAGGTGTATTTTAACATAGCTATACCTTGTAAGAATTTTTTTTTCTTTTTAGTTAAATTTCTTCCCTTTGTTGTTCCTGTTCTTTGAACTTAGATATTTTTTCTGAGGACCTTCTTGTCCTCAAGTGCAATGATAACAGGTGAGCGATATAGGGCCATCATGGCCCTCTTGTTTGACATTGTCTGCACCATAGCAGCTTCATTTATGATTTAATTTTAATCAAACTTGCACAAAACTTGTGTCACCATAAGATCTCGGTTCCTTTCTGGAACTGACCAGATCCCGCAAGAGGTTCCAGAGTTATGGTCCCTGAAAGGGCCAAAATTAGCTTTTTTGACCTTGTCTGCACAGTAGCAGCTTCATTTATGATTTGATTTTAACCAAACTTGCACAAAACTTGTATCGAACCAAGATGTTGGTTCCTTTCTTGAAATGGTTAGATTCCTTTATGGGTTCCGGAGTTTTGGCCCCTGATAGGGCCAGAATTAGCTATTTTGACTTTGTCTGCACAATAGCAGCTTCATTATTGATTTGAATTTAATCAAACTTGCACAGAACTTGTGTCACCATAAGGTCTTGGTTCATTTCTTGAACCGGCCAGATCCCCTAATGGGTTCCAGAGTTACGGCCCCTGAAAGGGCCAAAATTAGCTATTTTGACCTTTTCGGCTTAATAGCAGCTTCATTTAATATTTGATTTTAACCAAACTTGCACACAACTTGTATCACCATAAGATCTTGATTCCTTTTTATACGCCTGAAGGGACATATTATGTTATCGCCTCGGTGTCTGTCAGTCTGTATGTCTGTTGGTTAGCAATTTCCCTTCTGCTCTGTAACTGTTGAACCCGTTGAAGGATTTCAAAGAAACCTGACACAAATGTTCACCTCATCGAAACAATGTGCAGAGCGCATTTGGATGGCTCACTTCAAGGTCAAGGTCACACTTAGGGGTCAAAGGTCATATGACTTCTTTTATTCGACGCCGCCCTGAAGGCGGTGTCGAGTATATGGGATACACTTTTATTTCGGACCCTGTAAAGATGGTAATGAATAGTTTCGGAGTGATACACTGAACACAGTGAATAGTTTGTAAAAGGATCAACGATATTGCACAATACATTTTAGTGAATAAACAAAACATGGCAAAAAGAAAACATAAAAAATGTATGTAATGCAACTTATTATGTGATTTAAAACAATGCTATCTGTCTTTCCTCTCCTTATTTGTAGAGCAGAACATATTTTTTTATTTACAATTTCGTCAAAAATGTTGATCCGATTTATTGATAAGGGAGGTTACTCTGTAAGTCAAGTTTTCTATTTCTATTCTTAGCATGACCTACTTACCTATCTCATTTTCTATAAATAGAACACACCGCAGATATACCATACTGTAACGCGTGAATCGCCTGGACAAGGGAGCGTTCGTGTATTTTACAACTTCGAAGAGAATATTAAAAAATATTGAAAATTACAATTTGCCTGCATAAAAATTCCTTGGAAAAAAAACGTATTTACAAAGTAAATAAAGGAATCAATAAGCATAGATATGTTGAAATGAACGAAGGAACTGCCGCTGTTAACTTATTTTTAACCTTTTTGTCTTATTTTCTTTGTTGATAGGTACAGTGATGTAATTTCAGAATGCGCACACTTTTGCAAATTCCTATTTCTATTTGTTTTTTTGTTTTTGTTTTTTTTCTTCTTTCTTTCTTTTTTTTTGCTTATGTGTCATATAGATCTACTCATTGTTTACAGATATACACTGTCAACTAAGGTGTGCAATAGGCTAAAGAGCATTTGGCTGAATTTGTCAGTGACAAGTTAATACTTCTTTAAATGCGGTTAGATCGAAATATCAAAAGCCATGGGACCATAACTTATCAAAGCATCAGTGACTTTAAAATAGAATTCCTTGTTGAATTTTTATGTTCATTGATCTTATATGACTAGTCAGTTGCTCTGGTTTTATTAGCTCACCTGTCACATAGTGACAAGGTGAGCTTTTGTGATCACCCTTCGTCCGTCGTCTGTGCGTCCGTCCGTCCGTCCGTGCGTGCGTCAACAATTTCGTGTCTGCACGATAGTGGTTTCATTTATGATTTTATTTTAACCAAACTTGCACACAACTTGTATCACCATAAGATCTTGGTTCCTTTCTTGAACTGGCCAGATCCCAATATGGGTTCCAGAGTTATGGCCCCTGAAAGGGCCAAAAATAGCTATTTTGACCTTGTCTGCACGATAGCAGCTTTATTTATGATTTGATTTTTACCAAACTGGCACACAACTTGTATCACCATAAGATCTTGGTTCCTTACTTGAACTGGCCAGATTCCATTATGGGTTCCAGAGTTATGGCCCCTGAAAGGGCCAGAATTAGCTATTTTGACCTTGTCTGCACAATAGCAGCTTCATTGATGATTTTATTTTAACCAGACTTGCATATAACTTGTATCACTATAAGATCTTGGTTCCTTTCTTGAACTGGCGAGATTCCTTTATGGGTCTCAGAGTTATGGCCCCTGGAAGGGCCAGAATTAGCTATTTTGACCTTGTCTGCACAATAGCAGCTTCATTTATGTTTGAATTTAATCAAACTTGCACAAAACTTGTGTCGCCATAAGATCTCAGTTCCTTTGTTGAACTGGCCAGATCCCATTATGGGTTTTAGAGTTATGGCCCCTGGAAGGGCCGGAATTAGCTATTTTGACCTTGTCTGCACAATAGCAGCTTCATTTATGATTTGAATTTAATCAGACTTGCACAAAACTTGTGTCGCCATAAGATCTCAGTTCCTTTGTTGAACCGGCCAGATCCCATAATGGGTTCCAGAGTTATGGCCCCTGATAGGGCCAAAATTAGCTATTTTGACCTTTTCTGCACAATAGCAGCTTCATTTATGATTTGATTTTAACCAAACTGGCACACAACTTGTATCACCACAAGATCTTGGTTCCTTTCTTGAACTGGCCAGATTCCATCATGGGTTCCAGAGTTATGGCCCCTTAAAAGTCCAAAATTGTCTATTTTGGCTTTTGCAGCCATATAGAGACTTCATTTATGGTTTTATTTGATACAAACTTCCAAAATATCTTCAACAACAATAAATCTTGGATTCCTTGACAAATCAGATCCAATCGTAGGTTCCAGAGTTATTTTATATCTGATTACCTGCCCTGATTGTAATCAAAATGGATTTATATCAGTAAGTATTTATAGGACTTATTTGAAATTTCATTATTGTCATTAGTTGGACTGAGCCAATCAGGGTAGATAACTATGGACTGATTTTATGTCAAATTACCTCCCTTTATTTCAAATTAAAATGGGTATATCTTCGTAACTAATGAAGATACTGATCTAAAATTGCATTTGTCAACAGATTTATATGGCAGATCCTTCTTTTGTTCACTTACAATAATTTTCTTTTTAATTACTTCCCTTTTACATTACTATAAATAGCTTATTTTTAGTAACTTTTTTATTATTGGCTGTAGGGAAAAACCGAGACCGAGACGGTACCTCCAATTTTTATGTGTATTTTGACATATCTGTACCTTTTAAGAATTTTTTTTTCTTTTTGGTTAAATTTCTTCCCTTTGTTGTTCCTGTCCTTTGGACTTAGATATTTTTTCTGAGGACAAGAAGTGCAATGATAACGGGTGAGCGATATAGGGCCATCATGGCCCTCTTGTTATATCTTGTTACTTGCTTCTTTTTTTTCTTTTTTCTTTTTAATTTAATAGATAGTTTTTGTATTTGTCCATTCCTGACAAAAAAAAATAAAATAAAAAAATAAAAATAAAAAATAAAAACATTTTCATTGAAATATTTTCTACACTTTGGCAGTGGGTTATTATGCTTGCTAAATTTCTTGTAATATTAGATTTGAACTAGACACTGACATACTCCTAGTAACCTTACAGTTCAACGAGGACTTCAAGTTTATCGTTCGTCCGGGAAAAAAAATGAATTCTATGATATTCAAAAGTATATAAGAAAGATTCATGCTTTGTGAATAGGGGCAATATAGAGATTATTTATGTTATATCATTCTTTTCTTGGACAAAATTTTTGGTTGTTTTTGGCAAGGGAAACAGTAAATTGCTGTGTATAATCTGCATTCTGAAATCTATAATGTAGGTGACTAAGGTCCATAAAACTTCATCAGTAAATAGAAAACACTCATTACATTACATGATAATAAAAATAATGGTTTCTGTGAACCACAACTTTGAAATAATTTCAACATTTCCTCATTTCCCAACAAACTGCATTTCTGTGAAACTTCATACACACGCTCCTGCATATAAGAACTTTTCACAGGAGGTGACCTTAGTTAGTGAAATAATTACTTTAATTTTGTATGTAAAGGGACCACCTACTCGCAATGTTAATGTCATTGCAGGTAGAGGATTTGTATTGCATGGTAAAACTTTTCTATCATGTTTATTCTTCGTGTTTTAAACAGTTTATAACATATATTGTTTTATGTGCTAATGTTGATAACTTGTAGCCAGTCAGACTAATAAAGTAATGATTAGGTGATTTCTCATATTGCAATAAATGTACTTCAGACACAACACTTGGCGGCGTCTTTAATGCTTGCATCAGTGAATTTCCTTGTGTGTATATTGCTCTGCATTTGCGTCGATTGCAGTGCTCTTGTTTATATTTGGCAGATCCTTCTTTTGTTGACCTACAATAATTTTTTTCAGTTACTTCCCTTTTATGTTACTATAAATAGCTTATTAAGTAATTTTATTATTATTGGCCGTAGGTAAAAAACCGAGACCACTTTTCTGTGGTACAACATGGATGGTACCTCCAATTGTTAGGTGTATTTTGACATATCTGTACCTTGTAAGAATTTTTCATTTCTTTTTGGTTAAATTTTGCCCTTTGTTGTTCCTGTTCTTTGGACTTCGATATTTTTTCTGAGGACTTAGATTTACTTTTAATTTCTTCCCTTTGTTGTTCCTGTCCTTTGGGCTTCATCAGTCAAAATTTTGCTCGATGTAATCCTTTGGGCATAAAACTACGTACTGGCCTGATTTGAAAATAATTTTATTTGAAGTAACTTTAAGAAAATTTCAACTATATTTTCTCATAATTCTTTTGATTGATCTGGATTATGATTCTTTGATCTTCTTGTCCTTAAGTGCAGTGATAACAGGTGAGCGATATAGGGCCATTTTGGCCCTCTTGTTTTTAATTACTTCCCTTTTACGTTACTAGAAATAGCTTATTTTTAGTAACTTTTTTTTATTATTGGCCGTAGGGAAAACACGAGACCAGTTTTCTGTGGTACAACATGGATGGTACCTCAAATTTTTAGGTGTATTTTAACATATCTATACCTTGTAAGATTTTTTTTTCTTTTTGGTTAAATTTCTTCCCTTTGTTGTTCCTGTCCTTTGGACTTAGATATTTTTTCTGAGGACCTTCTTGTCCTCAAGTGCAATGATAACAGGTGAGCGATATAGGGCCATCATGGCCCTCTTGTATAAATCTTGGTAATACCCCCTCTCCTTTAATTAGAAAGCATTTAAAATGCAAAACATTTCTTTTGATTTCAGTATAATTTCTAGTTTTACAGTTGCATTTAAATATACTCGGATATTTTGACTAAGAATTAAAGCTAGCTTAGAAATTCATTATACCCCCACAAAACAAAGTTTGGGGGGGGGGGGTATATAGGAGTGAGCTTGGCGGTCGGTCGGTCGGTTTTGCATGGTTTCCGGATGATAACTCAAGAAAGGATTGACCAATTGAAATAATTTTTGGTACACAGGTGTAACATCAGAAAATACAGGTCAAGTTCGAGTTTGGGGTCAGTAGGTCAAAGTTCAAGGTCACAGTGACCTTGAACAGTTAAACGGTTTACGGATTATAACTTGAGAACGCTTGGGCCTAGGATCATAAATTTTGGTACACAGGTGTAACATCATGAAATGCAGGTCAAGTTCGACTTTGAGGTCTGTAGGTCAAAGGTCAAGGTCACAGGGTCTCGGAACAGTTAAATGGTTTCCGGATGATAACTTGAGAACACTTTGGCCTAGGATCATAAAATTTGGTACACAGGTGTAACATCATGAAATGCAGGTCAAGTTTGACTTTGAGGTCTGTAGGTCAAAGGTCAAGGTCACAGGGACTCGGAACAGTTAAATGGTTTCCGGATGGTAACTTGAGAACGCTTGGGCCTAGGATCATAAATTTTGGTACACGGGTGTAACATCATGAAATGCAGGTCAAGTTCGACTTTGAGGTCAGTAGGTCAAAGGTCAAGGTCACAGTGACTCAGAACAGTTAAATGGTTTCCGGATAATAACTTGAGAACGCTTGGGCCAAGGATCATAAATTGTGGCACACAGGTGTAACATCATGAAATACAGGTCAAGTTCTTCTTTGAGGTCAGTAGGTCAAAGGTCAAGGTCACAGTGACTTGGAACATTTGAACTGTTTCCGGATGATAACTGAAGAATGCTTGGGCCTAGGATCATGAAAATTGATAGGGAGGTTGGTTATGACTAGCAGATGACCCCTAATGATTTTGAGGTCAGTAGGTCACAGGTCAAGGTGACAGTGACCCGGAACATTTAAACAGTTTTCGGACAATAACTTGAGAATGCTTGGGACTAGGATCAGGAAACTTTATCTGGAGGTTGGTCATGTCAAGCAGATGACCCATATTGATTTTGAGTTCCAAAGGTCAAAGGTCATTTAAACCTTTAACGGACAATAACTTGAGAACGCTTGGGTGGAGGATCATGAAACTTCACAGGGAGGTTGATCATGACTAGCAGATGACCTCTGTTGATTTTGTGGTCAGTAGGTCAAAGGTCAAGCAAGGTCGGCTTTGACATTGGCTTAGTTCTGTGACAAGGCCATATTGTGGGGGTATAATTCGTCACTTGTGACAACTCTAGTTTGTTTCTGTTCTATCAGCAAAGGGTGGTAATAGTAATTTTGCAAACTTGTATGTTTATAGCATTTATACCTAAGCTAGAACAACACTATTTTGGATGGCAATTGGGATAGGATAGGGAAAATTCAAATATTAAAAATACCACCAGTGAAAGGCTTAGTTAAATTTACTTTACCCTGCTAAACATGTCCATCTTTCAATTTAACATAAACTGTTAATAGGGGCTTTTGCAAAAAAAGATACTGACTGAATGGTGAACAGTGCAGATCTTGATCAGATTACACAGAAGTCACTAGGTTGATCATGATCTACTTTTGTAACAAAGGCGAAATCAGTCTTATCCAGTATGAGAAGGGTTAAGTGCTCACTGAACATGACTAAGTGTGCATGATCAGAACCATTATTTGACCAAAAGATTATCTACCCTGGAAGATGAATGTCATTATTTGTTTGTTTTTAGCTCACCTGAGCACGAAGTGCTCAAACATGAGCTTTTGTAATCGCCCTGTGTCCGTCGTCCGTCCGTCGTCGTCAACAATTTGACTATTAATACTCTAGAGGTCACAATGTTGGCCCAATCCTAATGAAACTTGGTCAGAATGTTACTCTCAATTAAATCTTGGATGAGTTCGATATTGGGTCATCTGGGGTCAAAAACTAGGTCACCAGGTCAAATCAAAGGAAAAGCTTGTTAACACTCTAGAGGTCACAATTTTGGCCCAATCTTAATGAAACTTGGTCAGAATGTTACCCTTAATAAAGTCTTGGATGAGTTTGATATTGGGTCATCTGGGTTCAAAAACTAGGTCACCAGGTCAAATCAAAGGAAAAGCTTGTTAACACTGTAGAGGCCACATTTATGACTGTATCTTCATGAAACCTAGTCAGAATGTTAGTCTTGATACCCTCAAGGTCCAGTTCGATATTGGGTCATCTGGGGTCAAAAACTAGGTCACCAGGTCAAATCAAAGGAAAAGCTGGATAACACTGTAGAGGCCACATGTATGACCATATCTGAATGAAACTAAGTCAGAATGTTAATCTTGATGATCTATAGTTCATGTTCAAATCTAGGTCAGGTGGGGTAAAAAACCAGGTCACTAGGTCAAATCAAAGGGAAAAGCTTGTTAACACTGTAGAGGCCACATTTATGACTGTATCTTCATGAAACTTGGTCAGAATGTTAATCTTGATGATCTTTAGGTCAGTTTCGAATCTGGGTCATGTGGGGTAAAAAACTAGGTCACCGGGTCAAATCAAAGGAAAAGTTAGTTAACACTTTAGAGGCCACATTTATGACCATATCTAAATGGAACTTGGTCAGAATGTTAATCTTGATGATCTTTAGGTCAATAGGTCAGGTGAGTGATACAGGGCCTTCATGGCCCACTTGGTTTTTGTTGTTGTCAATATAAGAATAATACACTGTTTTGTTTTTTTTAGTTGTTTTTTTAGAAAAAAAAATGTGTGTAGATATGGCTCAAAACTGTGTATAGTAGAGATGGGGATTATGATACCTCGGCCAGAACCATGCTTTTCTGATAATTTGCAGTCATTGGTAAAATATTTGTTTCTGATTTCAGATATATACCAGAATGGTCAGTATGATTACACACTGCTGGAGAGGGAAAATGTCTGCGTAAACTTCAATGCATCAGTTGCAGAACCAGCATGTGTTGTTTACAGAGTATGTCATGAATTTTCAAGTAACGATCCTAATTTGGACTTTGCTGTTCTTCGAATAACAAACCCAGTGCAGCTACCTAAGAAGATGTTCCTAGATAAGTACAGTTTTGACAGGTTACAGGCAAGAATGCTTTCAGGCATTGGATATGGACACCCTGAACAAGACAGTAAATGCAAAAAAAGTTTAGATCCTAATTGTCAAATTATTAATGCAATAATTGATAGAATCAGAGAATGTAGAGCATGGCTTGAGGAAAATTTCATTTATTACCAAAATGCAGTTCGTCATAATGGTATAAATCCTGAACTTGTTGATAACAGCTACATAGGTATTGATACCGTACACAACATTTTCTTGGATATTACCATGCAGCATGGGGGCTCTGGGTCTCCATTTCTTGATAACAATGGAAGGGTTGTAGGCATCCTTACTCATGGCCATCCTGAATTTTGTTTCAAATTGCCAATGTTGATTCAACTTAATTTCCCAAAAGAAAAAAAATTTGAATCAGTGTTGAGACTAGATTATGTCTATAATCACATTGTTGAAAGAGATCCAGAGCTTGCAGGTAAACTTTTCGGATATTAGATTATTGACCAGATTTGTTGCAGTCTTAGGACTTAAATAAAAGGTGACATAATGCTCTGACTTTGCATCTAGAATTGTATATTTTTAGCATGAAATTTCTGTTCTGTACTTCTGATTGGTAAAAGCAGATGATATGGCATCCACAGTTGGTTTCTTTTAAAACCTGGATGTCATAATTTTAGCCTAGTTTTAATGAAACTTGGTCAGAATGTTTGTCATGATAAAATCTGAGCAAGTTTCATTATGGGTTATCTAGAGTCAAAACCTAGGTCACTACAGAAAAACTCTAGAGAACAACATTGTTAACCATGCAAGGACCTAACCTTCCACATGAACACTATATGAAACCTGTTCAAAATGTAAATCTTTTTGAAATCTGGGCTATTTTGATGAGCAGGCCATCTGGATTTGCACACTAGATAAAAGGTATGTCACTAGGTCCAATCTTTTTTCACTCTAGTGGCCATACATTCTACCAGATCTATATATGTCATTGAATCCTGCTTTATTAAATCCAAGACATTGTCTTAATGGGTTGTCTGGGGAAAAAAACAGTAGGTCGTTAGATCAAATCGTAAAAAAACCTTGTTAACACTCTCAGTCATATTTTCTGCTTGATCTAAATGAAATATGCATTTAAACAATGTTTGTCTTTATGAATCTATGGCAGGTTATCTGGCAATCTTCATGGAACTTTTCTTTTCCATGTAGTTACCGGTAGGTACTAAACACAGTTGAGGCCTCCGTGGCTGAGTGGTTACAGTCGTTGACTGAATCACTTGCCCCCCATGATGTAGGTCCAAGCCTCACTCTGGGCGTTGAGTTCTTCATGTGAGGAAGCCATCTAGCTGGCTTACAGAAGATCGGTGCCCGCTCATGATGAAATGATGCATGGAGGGGCACCTGGGGGTCTTCCTCCACCATCAAAGCTGGAAAATCGCCATATGGCCTATAATTTTGTTGATGCAATGTTAAACCCAACAAAAACAAACTAAACACAATTGTTTAATCCCCCGCCGTGGCGGAGGGATTATAGGAATGGTCTGCGTCCGTCCTTCCGTCCGTAACAAAATCGTGTCCGGTCCAGATCTCCTAAACCCCTTGAAGGATTTTCATGAAACTTGGGTCAAATGATCACCTCATCAAGACGATGTGCAGAACCAATGAGTCAGTCATGCCGGCTCAAGGTCAAGGTCACAACTTGGGGTCAAAGGTTTGAACCTTCCATTTTGTGTCCGCTCTATATCTCCTAAACCCCTTGAAGGATTTTCATCAAACTTGGGTCAAACGATCACCTTATCAAGACGATGTGCAGAACCCATGAGTCAGCCATGCCGGCTCAAGGTCAAGGTCACAACCGAAGGTCAAAGGTTTGAGCCTTCCATTTCGTGTCCGCTCTATATCTCCTAAACCCCTTGAAGGAATTTTATAAAACTTGGGTCAAATGATTACCTCATCGGAACGATGTGCAGAAATTATGAGTCAACCATGCCAGCTCAAGGTCAAGGTCACAACTAAGGGTCGAAGGTTTGAGCCTTCCATTTGGTGTCCACTCTGTATCTCCTTAACCCCTTGAAGGATTTTCATCAAACTTGGGTCAAATGATCACCTCATCAAGAACTCATGAGTCAGCCATGTCAACTCAAGGTCAAGGTCACAACTGAAGGTCAAAGGTTTCAGCTCTGTATCTCCTAAACCCCTTGAAGGATTTTCATGAAACTTTGGTCAAATGATCACCTCATCAACATGTTGTGCAGAATTCATGAGTCAGCCATGTCAGTTCAAGGTCAAGGTCACAGCTAAAATCAAAGGTTTTACCCTTTCACTATCCATAGCAGTGGCGGGGGATTTAGCTGTCTTTCAGACTGCCTTGTTACCTTTTGTGATACAATTTGTCACGACATATATTCAAGGTCAAATAGTCTAAGGTTAGGTAAGCGACTGAACCATCTTCTGGAGCTTCACATACATATACTTGGTTAAACCTTATTTCATTCATTTTCTTATGGTAGCATGAATACAGTATACCATAAGTAAGAGTTGGACAGGAAGCTATATTGCCCTCTCCATCTAATGTATACTTGAGAATCATTTATAAGAGATAAATGTTTGGACCTGCACAGACTTCTTTGCTAAGTAAATGGCCTAGGGACCTTGGTTTTAATGATTTGAAAATTAAAGTTGCTTTATGTGTTATAAATTGTAAGCTATGTAGCTGAAGTGTCTTAAATAAGATGTTTGGCAGAATAAATTGTTGTACATTAAAACTTGATAGAAGCTGGGTCTGACCCACTACCTCTGATCGTTTAATAGATCAGTAAATTTTGACATTAAATTCAGTAAATTTTCTTCAACAATTCATTTTCATGCTATTTGTCAGAACCTATATAAAAAAAGGTATACATATTCTGGATTGGCTGTTTTAGGTTTTAGCTATTCTGTTATTAATAATATACTAGTTTTATCAAATTTAAATTTCAAACAAGTTTTAAATAAGTTTTAAATATTGATTTAAATGAAAAATAGACCACAAAAATTGTTAAACATTATGTCATTCACAAACTTTAAATATCATATGATGCCAAAGAAATCAGTGATTTTTATGTGAAGATAATTTGCTGATCTCTAGTGTTTAAAATCGTTAAAAGTAGGGTAAGGATTAAAAAAGTCTTGCCAATTAGTTGTTGCTGATATAATTTGTTATTGATTTATGGTTCATGAATGATTACGAAATAATGATGGTGCATGTACATATGTATATAATCAGAGGGACATGTAATATAATCAATCAAAGGGGGATGACTGTATATAATCATCTCAAGGGACATGTATATAATCAATTAAAGGGGTATGCCTCAAGATGTATGTCACAATATCAAATTTGTTTTTAAAGCTGGTATATATATAAATTAAAAAAAACCATAAATTAATGTAATTTAAGTTCATTCAGTCAAACTTTGTTTGCATGAACTCTAACTAATGATAATTCTGACAACACTCTTGATTCCATCTCAACTGGTTCCTGCAAAATCCATATAAAGTGTATATTGTTTGACCCCAGAAAATTTGAACACCGATAATTCAAACTCTTGAACTAGATCAGTATAGTGTATTTCACACATTTTCCCTCGAACAGACAAGAACTGTTTGCATCAGTTGACTTGTGTCATAAAATTAACTTTTATTAATTACATTAATTGACAGGCGTTTATAGGTGCATATTTTATTGCAAACATATTGCACACAAATATACTTCGTAAAAAATAAATACCGTAATAATTCTATTTATAGCCCATGCTCTAATAAACGCCCAGTCCCGACTTTTTGTAAAAAAAAACAACGGCCTTTTTTAAGAAAAAATTTTATTGCAAACATATTGCACACAAATATACTTCATAAAAAATAAATACCGTAAGTTGTTATTTTTTTTAATAAACACATGTACCACTATGGTTGCCAGAAAGTTTTAAAGATTGTAGGTCTCGTTACAGCATAATAACAGTTAGATGTAAAGACTAGTCTGAGTAAAATTATGCGAAGTATTTTGTTTGTATTGATCATTGCATACATGCTGTATACAAATATTCTTTGTAAGAAATGAAGAAGTTGTTATCTTTATATAAATATTATATTTGAAACACATGTACCATTTTACAGTTTTGATTTGAGGAACCAGGTGCACATTTTTGTGTAATGAGCCAAAATCTCAATGGCTCATACTACCGATAACTCTTCCGTACTTCATGTTTTTATTTCGATGTAAATGAGATGTTAAACCAAAATTTGTAGTCCTGTTTGGCGCCATATAACCTATACTGTGTTGGTGCACCGTAAAACCCAAATAAAAAGAAAACTACCGATAACTCAAACAAATTTTGTTTTTCCCCAGCGAGTATTTGTGAAAAAAGTTTGACTGTAATTCATATATATATTTTTTATGCCCCCGAAGGGAGGCATATAGTTTTTGAACCGTCTGTCGGTCTGTCAGTCTGTCGGCAATTTTCGTGTCCGGTCCATACCTTTGTCATCGATGGATGGATTTTCAAATAACTTGGCGTGATTGTGTACCACAGTAAGACGACGTGTCGCGCGCAAGACCCAGGTCCGTAGCTCAAAGGTCAAGGTCACACTTAGACGTTAAAGGTCATTTTTCATGATAGTGCATTCGTGTCCGGTACATATCTTTGTCATCGATGGATGGATTTTCAAATAACTTGGCATGAATGTGTCATATTTCATGATAGTGCATTGATGGGCATGTCCGGTCCATATCTTTGTCATTCATGCATGGATTTTAAAATTATTGGGCATGAATGTGTACCACAGTAAGACGACGTGTTGCGCGCAAGACCCAGGTCCGTAGGTCAAAGGTCCTAAACTCTAACATTGGCCATAACTATTCATTCAAAGTGCCATCGGGGGCATGTGTCATCCTATGGAGACAGCTCTTGTTTATTATTTTTTACAGATAAATTTCTCATATTTTTTATCAAGTCGTATTGTACACAGTGGGACTGTCACAATAGATAGCTTCCCTACCTATTTTACAGACTTCGGGAGAGCATTTATAGATAAAATGTGCAAATATCTCAATGAATCTTTATGTGTTTTACTCTTTATTTAGATAATCATTTACCATTCTTAACAAATGTTATTAAACTAAGAAAAGATAGATCTTGAGGCCTGTCCCTTTAATGTAGTGTAGATCTGCTGAAGACTTATTGCTGTGTTTTTGTGTATTGTTTTTATATTGACTTTAATTTTTTACTGTGTTTTAATTTGTCTGTTTTATATAGACTTTTGATTATTTAAACATGTTTCTACTAAAAATAGTTTTTGAGGAATTCTGTTATAACATTCTCATTTCTTTAATGTTTAATTTGAAAAGTGGATTTTGGTTGAAATCGATATTAACTAGTTACATGCATAAATATGGAATAAACTTGGGTTTGAGAAAATATTTAAATTCAGTTGATATTTTATATAGAACAAGATTAGCAGAATGTTCAAGATTCATTTATTATACTGGGCAGTGTAAATAAGAGGAAAGTAGGAATAAAACAACTTCTAGTATATGTGAACAAAACTCATTTTGAAGCAGTATTTCAAATAAGTTGAAAAGTTACTATGTTTCATTATCCTCATACATTGACGCTTTAGTCGAGGTTTTGAACAAAGCGAAGGCTTCACGTTCAAATCACAGGCTTCTCCCATTGGTCTTTATCCCTAAGCAAGACCCTTCTGTCTTTTTGAAGCAGTTGTTGCAGCTGTAAATCAGAACCAGCAGATTGCTGGGTAGTTGGGGTTAAACATACTGGTAACTGGTTTTATTAAATCTTATAGTATTGCACAAAATCTCCACAAAGCTTTCATTAATTGTTTCATATTGTGTTTGTAAATAAAGTTGACCTTTATCTCTTCCATGAAGCTGACAGAGATTATTGGTTTTGTCACCAGACACTTCTGAGTGGTGTAAGGACTGTCATATCCATCCCGTATATGCATTTTTGTACCCCCCCCCCCCCCCGACAACAAAGTTGTAAGAGGGGGTATACTGGTTTCAGGTTGTCTGTCTGTCCGTCTGTCTGTCTGTCCGTAGACGCAATCTTGTGCGCACCATCTCTCCTTATCCCCTTGACAGAATTTAATGAAACTTCACACAAGTGATCAGTACCAACAGTAGTTGTGCATGGGGCATGTTAGGTTCTTTTAGGAAAATTTTTTGCAGAGTTATGGGACTTTGTTTTTTTGTTACTATACTTTATACATAGACACAGTCTTGTGCGCACCATCTCCCCTCATCCCCTTGACACAATTTAATGAAACTTCACACAAGTGATCAGTACCAACAGTAGTTGTGCATGGGGCATGTTAGGTTCTTTTAGAAAAAAATTTTGCAGAGTTATGGGACTTTGTTTTTTTGTTACTATACTATATACATAGGACACAATCTTGTGCGCACCATCTCTCCTTATCCCCTTGACAGAATTTAATGAAGCTTCACACAAGTGATCAGTAACAACAGTAGTTGTGCATGGGGCATGTTCCGTTCTTTCAGAAAAAAAATTTGCATAGTTATGGGACTTTGTTTTTTTGTTACTATACTATATACATAGACACAATCTTGTGCACACCATCTCTCCTCATCCCCGTGACACAATTTAATGAAACTTCACACAAGTGATCAGTAACAACAGTAGTTGTGCACGGGGCATGTTAGGTTCTTTCAGCGACAAAAATTGCAGAGTTATGGGACTTGGTTTCTTGTTAACATACTATGTACATACAGTCTGCATATGCAATCTTGTGTGTGCCTAATCTACCAAACCCTTGTACACAATTTAATGAAACTTCACACAAGTCATCAGTACCAACCCTAGTTGTGCATGGTGCATGTTACATTCTTTTAGATAAATATTCTGCATAGTTATGGGACTTTGTTTTTTGTTACTATACTGTATACATACAGTCTATATATATACTGTCCACATAATTATGCAATCTTGTGTGCGTCAAATTGCAATGTACTGTGTCAGTGCATGCGGGGGGGGGGGGGGTACATTCATCACCTTTAGTGATAGCTCTAGTTAGTTTTGTTTATAAAGTTTACAGCTACAGAAGAAATGACATAATATATACACAGGTGCATATAATGAATAATCTCAATACATCCAAAGAATGCATTGAATGTGTGTAAAAATAATGTCCTATGGGAAGGTGTAATTTATTTTTACAAGAGTATGGTTAGTTAGTGCCATGAATGCAACAGATTTGGAGAAGTTGAGATTTCAAAATGCATAATTGTCTACTCTTGTATTTAGAAAAGCATTGTAGTAAATGAATACTGTTGCTGAATGTTATATTAGATTTGTTTGCTTTACATAAACTTGCATGTTTTTAACTTCAGAAGAAGGTTTTACAAGTCTATTTAGAATGTATATAGTAAAATTATGTTGAAATTTCTTTGCTTGGCCTTTACTAGTATCTATTTCTTGCATGATTTTTACATGGTAATATATTAAAGCTGTGGTGTTCTTTATTATGATTTTATACACAGTATTTATCTTAAATGTGAAATAGAATGGATTCCCATAACTTGAATATTTGATACAATTATTCCTTAACAGAGCTTTTTCATTAATTTGGTGTATGATTGTTAAGGAATTGGATGGGTTGTTATAGGAATTTCTTGAATTGTAAAACTATTTTACATTGTAGTTTTGAATTAATCACCAAATTTGATATTTACTGGATATTACCTGTTGTAAAGGTCAACCATTATTGACCACAAAAGTTAAGAAGATTGAAAATTCTTTTGTAAGCTCAGACACATTAAAGGGACTAGACATTTGTACAGGGATTCCTCCTCCCCTCCCCACATGCACACACATGGAAAATATACCTTTCCATTACACAAAAATGACTCCAGATATCATAATGGTCCTATTTATAGAGATCTTTAGAAAGACTCCCACATTTTTTCCATGCAGAAATTTATGGAAACAATCTGTCACAAAAATAGACTTCGGTAGGCATTATAAATTATGTTTTTATGGTAACATATCCTTAAATTAACTTTCGTATTTGTGCAGAAAAAAGGTTGTTATGTGGTTTATATTCTTAATATAAAATTCACGCTTTGTGAAACTAAATTTACGATTTCTGTTGATAAAATTGTAGAATATTGACTTTTGCTTAAGTTTTTCATTGCTTCTGATTTAGAGGATATGTATGTAAAAGTCTAGCTGTTGGTAGAAGTGAATATTTATTCATGTATATTGGATAAATTATTTATAAGTGTACTTTTTTGCTTGATTGTTCTTTTTACCATAGAATGATGTACACATATATTCATGAGTCAACACAGACGATGATGTTTCATTCTTTAATGAATATTGATATTATAATGAATATTACTATTATTGTTAAATAATGATATGCTATTTATTATTATGAAAATCCATTTGAGATGAAAACCAGATATAACCAGACTTAGTTGTAAATACCGGTAGTTGTTTCATAATTTCCTTCTCTTGAAGCAGCACACATCTGCAGTTATTTCTAGCATTTGGAAAAATAATGAGATGTGGTAAAATAAAAAGTGAATGATTTGATGAATTTAAATGAAACATTTAGATTTAAAGATTACGTACATATATGTATTCTCCTAAATTTGTTGTAAAACCTTTTACCATGTTAGTTGCAGTGTACAATTTTGGTGTAAAATGAAAAGATTCTCCTATTTCTTTAAAAGGTACATGCAAAGTATCACATGCTATATTTGTCTATGATTATATAGAAATTTCTGAGTTGATTTTTTCAAAGACATCTGCATGTGAAGAGGAGCTTCATTAAGGAAGTCCACCCATTATGACAGCTGGCAATGTATATATGTAACTGAAATGTCAAGTATTAATGGCTAAGAATGCCAAAATTGAATACAAGATTACATAATCACACTAAAAGTCCTGATTTTCATGAGCATATTAAACTTTATATTACGTTATTTGCAAGTTTGATGACAGTTTAGTCTCGCCAAAGCAGAGTCACTGTGATTGGTTTTTGACCAGTTTACTTATATATATAGTTTTTCTTTGTAACATCTGTTCATATTTATGCAGTGTGGTTACGATAAATTGTCAGATTTTCATTCATTTAGCCTTGTAACTCAAATTTCATGATTTTTTTATTGATATGGTTTTGCATGTATATATATATAAAGAAAATTGTGTAATTATTATACAATTGCCACTGAGTTGCCACTTAATATGTTAGTTAGAATTGTTCCATTTGTATTGTCTCTTGTTACATCCAGGTTACAATTTTGTTATTATTCATATAGGTCTTTCATATTTATTAAGTTTTTCTTCAGTGATATTAGTGTGAGATTTTTATCTAGTGCCAGTAACTCTTTTGAGAGGTAACTGGTAAGTAAGATGCAAATGTTCTGTTACAATAAACATTTGTAACAATTTTAGGAAACAGAACCATCAGTTTTTCCTTACCTTGATTTATTCTACTTACATCTGTTTTACCCAAACGTCTGATAAGAGTCCACAGTTCTGATCCAAGCTAATTCAAATTGCAGATTAAATTATCCGCATTTTCTCGTTAGATTTAATGTTATGTAATTGTAATCACATATAAATGAAATGAACCGTTGTGAGTAAAATGCTGCTTAAATTTAAACCTCTATTGTTGTGGAGCCCGCCCGCTTAGCTCAGTAGGTAAGAGCGTTGGTCTACGGATCGTGGGGTCGTGAGTTCGATCCTCGGGCGGGGTGTATGATCTCCTTGACTATTTGATAAACGACATTGTGTCTGAAATCATTAGTTCTCCACCTCTGATTCATGTGGGGAAGTTGGCAGTTACTTGCGGAGAACAGGTTTGTACTGGTACAGAATCCAGGAACACTGGTTAGGTTAACTGCCCGCCGTTACATGACTGAAATACTGTTGAAAAACGGCGTTAAACCCAAAACAAACAAACAAATCTATTATTGTGGGTTATGTGCCTGAAGTCATTGGGAAAAAAAAACAACATTAAATGATGGACTGATAAATTACAACATACTGTAAAACCATTTAATTTCTTGGGTCTGAAATTTTGTGGTTTTGGTAAAAACGGCAATTTCATATGGATATGAATTCGTGGATTTCAAGTTTTGAATATAAAATGAATGGGAATTTTACTTGTTAGTTGGACTTAAATTTTGTTGATTGATGCAACCACGAAATCCACGAAAATTATTCCCACACGAATATTAATGATTTCATAGTATCATGAATGTTTGCATTGTTTCTACACTAATCTAAGAGGGTTAAGCTGTTGTGCAGTTAGTACCCAGGTTGAACCTGCTGTTATTGCTGCTGTTTGTTTATCATCATTCTGTTACATAAAACATTTTATATTTTGTATGTTATCATTGTTTTGACAATCTTCTTAGAGCTAAGAAGGTTGTACCTACTGTTGAACCTGTATTAAGCAACCAGTTAAGGGAGTAAAAATTTCTGACTGCTAAAGACAGATGGTTTCTCAAGAAAAAATTATATATTAGAACAAAATGTTAATACCGGGAGTAAGCTAACTGGCTTATAGCGAAAGTGGCTGCTTAATACAGGTAGCTGATTGTATTGTACTAACAGTAACCTGGTTGCCTCTGCTGTGATTGTGATGATAAATGTAAAGTTATGATATATAAAAGGTGTGTAAGCATTGATTTGAATTTTCACAGTATTTAGACCACTGTTAAGGTGGTATACATGTATCTTTGTCATACTGATCTGGTCATCCGTTTTTGCATAATTATATCAACTGTATTCTCATTTTTACATTTTTTTGCAACTTTGCTATAAAATTATGTGCTAAACAAAATAAAAAGGTATGATTCTGTACTGTGTTGTTATACATTATACTTAACTTCATGAAACTATTAGCCCAAATCTGTAATCTTGAGAAATTATTAACTGCATAATAAACTATGTTGCGTTCAGGTGCAGATTTATGTTTCTGCCTAGGAACCAATGTGTTATGTACATGCAGGTAAATGACCACTGTTAGCTGTGTTTGTACTGTATATTTTAAGCAGCTACTGACCAGCCAGATAGAATATTAAAACTACCTGCACTAAGGCTACCAGTTAGAAGACCTATATTCATGTATATTCTAAACTACATTGAAATTGCAAATGCAGAAAGTTTGATCCCAATTCTTACACTAGTTTTCCTCAAAGTATACTGCCTGGGGCAAAACATTTTGTTAAATACTTCGAGCTTTCAGGGTTGAGCTACATGTCATGTTCAAAGTCCATGCTTTTTCCATGGCACTCGTGTATATAATGGACAAATGTTTGTTAAAGTTTATCACCCAAGGCTGTATTTAATAAAATTAAGATAGTAGTAGACAATCTGATGCCATTTCTTAACAACTGTCCGTTGCATACGATTTGAGAGGACATGAGATACAACGTATGGGTCAAAACTGAAAGTCACAATGTTACCGCCCCCCGCGCCCCCCCCCCCCCCACCCTTTGTCTCTATATATGGTTTATATGTGAATTTATTTTTCATGAATTCATTAAAAGCATCTAAAAGAAATTTTACCCTACTATCATAGCATGTGACGGATCCCTGTGGCCTAGTTTGAATTCATGTATGTAATTTAGATTAACAGTTAAGTTCAATCTGTATGCTATGACCAAATACTCGCCTTTCTATTTAATTGTATGAATAGGTGCAGTATTATTTACATGAGATAATATCGCTAAACGTCAATAAATATTGCGCAGGTTAATCAATTGTGTCTTTTTTTAGTACAGGAAAGCCCCAAGTGTTACTAAAAACAGATTTTCGGAATTCAGAAATTAAATATCTATATATGTGTGGTATAGTTTGTACTGGGAATACATATGCTTCATTGTGTCTGAAAGGGCGGATGGAACGTTATTCAACTTAAACGAAAATTTTGTTCACTGGATAAGGATATTCATCCAAGAAGGTACATAATTTTCACTTTCTAAATTTTGAATAAAAAATGTAGTAGATACAGGTACATGTAAATTGGATATCTTATGAGTTTTTTTGTGCGCCCCCCCCCCCCCCCATGAGTGGTGCGAGCATATAGATTTGCTCTTGTCCGTCTTTCCGTCCGTCCTTCCGAGAATGTTGTGTCGCACCTACCTCCAAAAGTATTTGATGTAGTCACAAAACTACAGGAATGTTAGTCAGCATTTGTAGTTGTGCACCTGGGGTTTCGCGTCCGGATTCATTCAGTCATGTAGGAGTTATGGCCCCTGACTTTGTAAAAATTGGTCATTTTAGTGTTGTGTCGCGCGTAGCTCCAAAAGTATTTGACCTAGAGTCACCAAAGTTTACAGGAATGTTGGTCATTTTAATGTGCCGTGCGTAGCTCCAAAAGCATATAACCTAGAGTCACCAAAGTTTACAGGGATGTTGGTCAGCATGTGCAGTTGTGCACCTGGGGTTTCACGTCCGGATTCATTCAGTTTTGTAGGAGTTACGACCCCTGACCTAGGAAAAAAAATGTCATTTTTCATGTTTTGTTGCACGTAGCTCCGAAAATATTTTACCTACAGTCATTATTTCAATACACAAGACCAGACTTCTTGTCCAGACTTACTCAAAAGTTTGTGAAACATGTATGTTAAAATGTACTTGACCTAAAATCATAAAACATTAGAGAATTGTTCTATAGCCTGTGAAGTGTTCTCTTTAGGATTTTACTCAGCTAGGCCAGTGATATGGCCAAGTAAGCGAAAAATATACATAAGGTTCTTAAAAGTTTGTGTTGCAAACATCTTAAATTTTTTTAACCTGAGTCATTAAACCATGTTACAGTGGGGGGGGGGGGGGGGGGGGGGGGGGGGGGGGGCACCTGTGTCTATCAAGTTTTTATATATGTCAGACATAGTTTGAAGGATTTCAGCAGAACATGGTAAAATGTAAACTGTTACAGGACATAAAGCAAACGGTCCTGCAAATTTCAGCGGCGACCTCTATGGTTCCCGTCAATCAAGTCTTTAAAATGTTGATTCTGGGGCATGCAGAACCATCATCAGTTGGTGGACTATTCAAATCACTCTGCGTCCGTCGTCCTTCCGTCCGTCCGTTGACAATTTCTCGTTATCGCATCTTCTCAGAAACTACTGGGGGGATTTTGACCAAACTTTGTCAGAATGATGTATTGATACCCTAGTTGTGTCCCCCTGAAAATCAGATTGGTTTAACAATTTTTGAGTGAGTTATGATTCTTTGTTTATTTTTATAATTTACATAGATTTATATAGGGAAAAACTTTGAAAATCCTCTTGTGCAAAACCACATAGCCTAGGGCTTTGGTATTTGGCGTGTAGCATCATCTAGTGGTCTCTACCAAGATGATTCAAATTATATCCCTTGGGGTCAAATATGGCCCGCCCCGGGGGTCACATGGTTTATATAGACTTACACGGGAAATTTTTGAAAAACGTCTTGTCCAAAACCACAGGGCCTAGGGCTTTGTATGTGACATCATCTAGTGGTCTTCTACTAAGATGGTTCAAATTATTCCCCTAGGGTCAAATATCACCCGCCCTGGGAGTCACATGGTTTACACAGACTTTTATAGGGAAAAACTTTGAAAGTCTTCTTGTCCAAACCACAAAGCCTAGGGCTTTGATATTTGTAATGTAGCATCATCTTGTGGTTCTCTACCAAGTTTGTTCAAACTATCTCCCTAGGGTCAAATTTGGCCCCGCCCCGGGGGTCATATGGTTCATATAGACTTACATAGGGAAAAGCTTTTAAAATCTTCTTGTCAATAACCTACAACATTCAAATTAGGACATATGTATAGTTTGAGTGGCAAGATGAACCTTGACATGAGTTGACCTTGATTTTGACCTAGTAACCTACTTTCACATTTCTGTAGCTACAGCCTTCAAATTTGGAACATATGCATAGTTTTGTGCGCTGAAAGAAACTTTTACCTTGACATTGACCTAGTGACCTACTTTCACATTTTTGAATATGCAGGCTTCAAATTTGGACCTCATGCATAGTTTTGTGTTCAGAAATGAAATTTGACCTTGATTTTGACCTAGTGACCTACTTTCACATTTCTCAAGCTACAGCCTTCAAATTTGAACCACATGCATAGTTTTGTGCACTGAAAAAAACTTTGACCTTGACATTGACCTAGTGACCAACTTTCACATTTTTGAAGGTACAGGCTTCAAATTTGGACCACTTGCATATTTTGTGTTCTGAATTGAAATTTGACATTGATTTTTACCTAGTACCTACTTTCACATTTCCCAAGCTACAGCCTCCAAATTTGAAGCACATGCATAATTTTATATACCGAAATGAACTTCGACCTTGAAATTTATCTAGTGACCTACTTTCACATTTCTCAAGCTACAGCTTTCAAATTTGGACCACCTGCATGGACCACATGCACAGTGTTGTGTACCGAAATTTGACCTTGAGGGGCCTCCATGGCCGAATGGTTAAGGCGCTGACTTCAAATCGCTTGCCCCTCATCGATGTGGGTTCGAGCCTCACTCGGGGCGTTGAATTCTTTATGTGAGGAAGCCATTCAGCTGGCTTACGGAAGGTCGTTGGTTCTACCCAGGTGCCCGCTCATAATGGAATAATGCACGGAGTGGTACCTGTGGTCTTCCTCCACCATTAAAGCTGGAAAGTCGCCATATGACCTATCATGTGTCGGTGCAACGTTAAATAAAAAAAGTCTTGAAATTTGGAAAATTCAAAAAAGGCTCAATGGTAGGCGCCAAGATCACTCTGTGATCTCTTCTTGCTGTATACAATCGTGCACTTCCATTGAACCACTTTTTGCGTTGTGAAAATTAAAGCAGAGCTATTCGTCTTACAACGTTCGTTCATTATTACCATCCGCCATTGTATACCCTGCCACAAGGCATCAAATAGGTATTTTCTAAGTGCAATAGTTTGTCGAATAGAGTCTTTGACATTCATGCAGTATAGTTTCTTGGCCATCTGTCAAATGTGCTGTCGAACAGGATATTCTTTTAGCGCAATGTAGTAAATTAAAAATCAGCATAACTTTGTCCTAGTTTCATTCTTACGTTTCTTGTTCGGTCAATAATTAACAAGGTTGTTAGCTTGACTATACGAAGTATAAGGAGAGCTATCCTACTCGCCCCGGCATCGGCGTCTTTCCGCGTCCCCACCTTGGTTAAAGTTTTGGCGCACTTTCTCTTTTTTCAGTTTATCTCTGTAATTACTTGATGGATTTGATTCAAACTTGAAATACTTATTCCTCATCATCATCCACATCATCTGACATAAGGGCCATAACTCTGGCACCAATATTTCATGAATTATCCCCCCTTTTCACTTAGATTTTCAGGTTAAAGTTTTGATGCACTTTCACTCTATGTCTGTTATTACTGAATGGATTTGATTCAAACTTAAAATAGTTGTTCAACATCATCCCCCACATCATATGACACAAGGTGCATAACTCTGGCACCATATTTTCATGAATTATTCCCCCTTTTTACTTAGAATTTCAGGTTAAAGTTTTGGTGCACTTTCACTCTACCTCTGTTATTACTGAATGGACCTGATTCAAACTTAAAATAGTTGTTCAGCATCATCACCCACATCATATGACACAAGCTGTATAACTCTGGCACAATTTTTCATGAATTATTCCCCTTCCTTTTTTACTTAGAATTTCAGGTTAAAGTTTTATGCACTTTCACTGTATCTCTGTTATTACTGAATGGATCTGATTCAAACTTAAACAATTGCTCAACATCATTACCCTTATCATATGACACAAGGTGCATAACTCTGGGACCAATTTTTCATGAATTATTTCCCCTTTTTACTTAGAATTTTAGGTTAAAGTTTTGATGCACTTTCACTCTATCTCTGTTATTACTGAACGGATTTTATTCAAACTTAAAATAGTTGTTCAACATCATCACCCACACCATAATATTCGACGCCTCAGAATTAAAAGGGCGTAAGTGGAAAATCATAGTTTTCGGCAAAACGAAAAAAACTGTCTATAACAGATACGCCCTTCTAATTCTAAGGGCGTAAGTGGATTTTTCTGGTACAACAATTAAGTGCAGATACGCCCTTCTATTACTGGGATTCTGAAAAACTTTTCACTTACGCCCTTTTATTATTGGTAAATTTCGTCAACACAGCAGTTTGTGACAAAAATATTTTTTTTACAGAATTATGCCCCTTGGTGTGTAGTTTCAAAAAATGTATGATTCATAAAAGGGCGTAACTAACACTTACGTCCTTCTTATTCTGGGGCGTCGTTATGACGCAAGGTGCATAACTCTGGCACCAATTGTTCATTAATTATTCACCCTTTTTACCTAGAATTTTAGGTTAAAGTTTTGATGCACTTTCACTCTGTCTCTGTTATTTCTGAATGGATTTGATTCAAACTTAAAATAGTTGTTCAACATCATTACCCACACTATATGACACAAGCTGCATAACTCTGGCACCAATATTTAAGAATTATGCCCCCTTTTGCTTAGGATATACTTATATAGTGTTTCGATACATTTTATCTTTACCTCTCTTATTACTTTAAGTTGATATTTTTGACATAGACTCAGGCTATTGTGCAATATCTTCATCCACAATTGGAGTCATTAAACACTCCAGTTACAGCTGTAGTTTCCTCAGATGTACCCAGTTTCACTATTGAAATATTCGAGCGCGCTGTCTCCTGTGACAGCTCTTGTTTATGCCCCCGGCATCTACTGGTGCGGGAGGCATATAGTGATTGTTCTGTCCGTCCGTCCGTACGAGGTTAACCAAATGGGACCGTTTCGTCTAGCATTAATACCCTTTACTAGAATGACTTGGTACTAATGCAGATGTAACCTGCGACTATTCCTCATCTTCAGACATCACCTGACCTCAGTTTGACATTGACCATGACCTCATTTTGGACTTAGGTTGCTTTATATGGGCCATCTTTTGGTTAACCAAATGGGACCGTTTCGTCTAGCATCAATACCCCTTACTAGAATGACTTGATACTAATGCAGATGTAACCTGTGACCATTCCTCATCTTCAGACATCACTTGACCTCAGTTTGACCTTGACCTCATTTTGGACTTAGGTTGCTTGATATGGGCCATCTCTTGGTTAACCAAATGGGACTGTTTCGTCTAGCATCAATACCCCTTACTAGAATGATTTGATACTAATGCAGATGTAGCCTGTGACCATTCCTCATCTTCAGACATCACCTGACCTCAGTTTGACATTGAACTTGACCTCATTTTGGACTTAGGTTGCTTTTTATCGACAGAGATGCCACCGGGGGCATCAAGCGTTTATTGAACTTCTTGTTTAAAATTACTTTGTGCAAATTTTCCCCATAATGTGACAACGTGTCACGTACAAGACGCATACCCCTAACTTTTAAAGGCCAAGGCCACACTGAGGTCAAACGATAAGAGTGTCTTTTTCATGTCCGGTCCATAACTCTGCCATTCCTCAAGGAACTTTGATATTACTTGGCACAGACCTTATCCATGATTATACAATATTTCATAAACGACACTGTGTCTGAAATGAAATCATTAGTCCTCCACCTCTGATTCATATGGGGAAGTTGGCAGTTACTTGCGGAGAACAGGTTTGTACTGGTACAGAATCCAGGAACACTAGTTAGGTTAACTGCCCGCCATTACATGACTGAAATACTGTTGAAAAACGGCGTCCCATTCTCATGCCCCTGTCTAAAAGATCAAGAATACACATAGAGGTCAAAGACGATACGACAGTTTTGCCTAGTTGATAGCTTTACTGTGCATTGCTGGATGTTCAATTAACTTGTCACAATGTCAGTCACCATAACGTAATTATTGATTTGTGGTATGTAAGTCCCAGACATCTAGCTCATGGTCAAGATGGTCACTTGGAGATTAAGATAATTGATTTTTTATGCAAGCATGTATATTCATATAGCTTGGCATAATCGGCATAAAATATTCGCCATTGTAAATACCCAGACCTTTCTCTCAAAGGTTAAGGTCACATTCGTCTAAGTTAACTTTCGTTTTTTACTGGTATTTGAACTTACTTGCCCTTTAATAGCTCAACTGAACTTTGTTCAGGGTGAGTTATTAGTATAGGTGGATTTTTAGCCCATCATCATTAGATGTTGGGCTATTCAAATCTCTCTGCGTCCATGATTCTTTCGTCACTTCGTCCGTGCCTTAACAATTTCTCGTTATCGCCTCTCCTCAGAAACTATTCTGGGGATTTGGGCCAAACTTTGTCAGAATGATGATGTATTGGTACGATAGTTGTGCCCCCACCCCCGCCCTCTCCCCCTGGATATCTGACTGGTTTAACAGTTTTTGAGTGAGTTATGACCCTGTGTTTATTTTTATAATTTACATAGATTTATATAGGGATAAAAATTGAAAATCTTCTTGTCCAAAACCACAGGGCCTAGGACTTTGATAATACAACATTATCTAGTGGTCCGCTACCAAGAGTGTTCAATTTATTTTCCTAGGGTCAAGTATGGCCCCGCGCTCGTGGGGGGGGGGGGGGGGGTGCGGGGAGGGGACAGTTACATGGTTTATATGGACTTAGATAGGGAAAAACTTTGAAAATCTGCTTGTCCAAAACCACAGGGCCTAGGGCTTTGATATTTTATATGTGACATAATCTAGTGGTCATCTATTATCTTCTTGTCCAATACCACAAAACCTAGGGCTTTGTTATTATTAATGTAGCATTATCTAGTGGTTCTCTACCAAGTCTGTTCAAATTATACCCCTAGGGTCAAATATGGCCCCGCCCGACGGGGGTCACATGGTTTATATAGACTTATATAGTGAAATATGGCACCGTTCCAGGGGGTCACATGGTTAATATAGATTTAGATAAGGAAAAACTTTGAAAATCTTTTCGTCTTAAATCACTGGTCCTATGGCTTAGATATTTGTATGTAGCATCATCTAGCTCTCCTTTACCAATATTGTTCAAAATATCCCCTAGAGTCACATGGTTTATATAGACTTGTATAGGAAAAACTTTAAAATCTTCTTGTCTGAAACTGGAAGACCCAGGCTTTTGATATTTAGTATGTTGCATTCTTAGTGGTCATCTACCAAGATTATTCGAATTATGCCCCTTATCTGTAAAAAAGGTCCCACCCAGGGGGTCCATAGTTTTACATATAGGGAAAAAAATCTTCTTGTCTGAATGTTCAAGGTCTAGGCCTTTGATATTTTGTATGTATCATTGCTAGTGATTTCTCGAAATGAAATTTGACCTTTCTTTTGACAGAGTGACATACTTTCCATTTCCAAGCTCAGCCTTCAAAATTTTGACC
>NW_026463789.1:0-2366 GCF_021730395.1 Mercenaria mercenaria
AATCAAATGCTATCTTATGTACATTTAGACGGGTATAAAATCACATTGGGACTTCCCGGATATCCACGTATCGCACACTTTTCTTTTATATGATTTGCAAGAAGTATCAATGTGGTTTATACCTGTCTAAACGCACAGTATAGCACCCAATCCATATATCTACATTTTTATCTATTAGCTTGTTACACAGTAAGTTGTCTGCTTTTCTATGCGTATCAGAAAATCAAAATATTTGTCAGGATATTGGTCTTTTCAACGTCTTATACTCGACCACGTCAAACTGTTATACGCCTTCCGATGAAACTACTGTTGAAATTTCCTTAAACGCAGGAAAATATCATACAGTCATGCCAGTTTTAGCTATAATTAAATGTTTATATAATTATGTTAGAAGATATTGTGATAATAGATATTTACTCATATTTTGCGGAAAGGTATTTAATTATATGAGGGGAGAGTTTCTTAAGAACATAAAGCTTCCTAATCAATCCTCTATGTTTGTATTTGTTATATTGTACAAGTTGCAATTTTGTCAGTTAATACTGATTAAACCATCCAAATGAGCAAATATAGGCATGACAGTATTTTAGAAACATATCATATGTGAAATCATTCATCTATGTATTACTTGGTATGGCTTAAGGGTGCAGTATGACTTGTAACCACGGTAGCTTTAGATTTATTGAACAGTAGCACTTTATTGTACTTCTTGTAATTAAATGTCTAAGTTGATAAAAGTTCATGTATGCATGTCTCTTTCCCATCAAGAACTTTTTTTAGTCCAGGTTCCATCCAGAACATGACCCTCTGATACAACTATGAAGGTTGTTCCCTTGATCTGGATCCAAATAAACACATTTCCGCCAATTTTTAAGCAACAGGAATATCGAACACTTAACACGAAACCATTTCATATCTTAAAGTTATAAATAATCGTGGCAACGGGAACGTTTACATTTTGGTTTTTGATAATTTCTTGAAAACAAGTTTTTCTTCCACCGTTTCGTGCAGCTTCGAAACAGTTTATCTTTAAAGTAAGTAATATATTTATATATTTATTTTATTTTCATCATTATTTTGTTTTGGGTTTAGCGCCGTTTTCAACAGTATTTCAGTTAAGTAACGGCGGGCAGATAACCTAACCAGTGTCAGTCACTGGAATCTGTACCTGTGCTAACATGTTCTCCGCAAGTAACTGTCAACTTCTCCACATGATTCAGAAGTGATGGACGGAATGACTCCTGACACTATATCTGTGTGTCAAATTGTCACTGAGACCGGGAATCGGACTCATGACCTCGCGAACCGTAGATCTGCACTCACCCTATTGAGCTAAGAAGGCATTTATTCAAACAAATATCGAAGCTAACAAATCTTAAACCACTGTGTTGCAATTATATTGTCACCGAGAATTTTGAAATATAGTTAAAAGCTAAAACCGAGTTCCTTAAATATAAGCCAGTGTGAAACGTTAGATATATATAAGTTGAGTGGTTCATTTCCATGGTAACATTAATGAATTCACGATATTACTTTTTTCACTGCAATATGAACTTAATTGGCATAGTAATTATTATATAAATACCAAATTATCAACGAAAAAGAAACAATGGGTATTACCAATCAATCTATCTGACGTTTTTGAAAATGATAGTGGTAATTAATCAGGCACCCGCTTGGGCATCTTCCCATTAAAATTAGTCATCAATAACCATTTCTTTATCCCGCATGACATTTTTATACATGTATTTAAAATCAGGCAATCTGAGTATCACACTATACTCGCCTTAAGACTTATGTCCCTGTTCAGGAAATTGTGATATTCTGACATTACTATCGAGAAAGGTCATTAGATAGGACATCAAAAGACTGAAATTATAAAAGCCTGTTTCAACAGATGTTATATTAACTGAAATATTGATGAATTGGCAATAAAAGAAGCCGCTATCTGATTGAATTGATGTCGCAAAAATGTTTGACGTTAAGTTTGTTTTGTTATACTTTTATTTCTTATGGTGATATGCTTATCTGTTATTTGAAATTGACAATATTAAGCGCACACGTCAATAACATAAATGTCAGAGTTAACGCTTTCCGGAAATCACACATATTATATTGTTTGTCCACTATTTAGTGATACTGACCCCTATATACCATGACCAATACAGTATAAAGTGATTCTCATTATAGTAACAGAAGTTCCCGTCTGTTGTATGGTAGCTGATTTCTACCACGTCAAGTTGTCGTGATTCCAAGACGAGACGCTACAACACGACCGCACGACAATATTAATTGTTTCCTATTGTCTTACGAAAATATTCCACATAACGTAACGCCAAATAAAGATCGCCCACCAGCTCGACACG
>NW_026463790.1:0-3649 GCF_021730395.1 Mercenaria mercenaria
GGGTTTTTGCCTAGAGGGTAATTTGACAACCTGGAGAGAACCATAGATGATGTACTTAAAAAAATATCAAAGCCTAGTCTTTGTGGTTTGGACAAAAAAGTTTTTCAAAGTGTTTCCCTATATAAGTCTATGAAAACCCCAGTCCCCCCAGGGGGGGCCTATTTGCCCTGGGGAAAAAATTTGAACAATTTTAGTAGAGGCCCAAGTGATGCAAAACAAAATATCAAACCCCTGGGCCCCTGGGGTTTTTGGAAAAAAAAAGGGTTTTTTTTAATTTTTTTTCCCTAATAAGTCTTAAAAAACATGTGACCCCCGGGAGGGGGCCATTTTGCCCCCGGGAAAAATTGAAAATCTTGTAGAGGCCCCCTATTTTTGCTCTCCCCAATATCAAACCCCTAGGCCCCCTTTGGTTTTTGGACAAGAAGATCAGAAATTTTTAAACTGTTTGGGCCCAATGCGACCTGACCTTTGACCAAAGACCTCAAATCAAAGGGGTCATTGTGGTCAGCCAACCTAACTTCTTTCCTAAAAAAGGGCCGCGTTTTTGATTTATTGCTCGGAACCTTTTAAGTTCCCCTGTTCACGGCCCTTGCCCTGACATACTGATTTAAAAATAATGGGGTCATAGGGGTAACCACCTGCTATCAATTTTTGTGACCTTGTGAAAAGGTTTTTGGTTCTCGGAAACCCTTTTTTTTTTGTTCGGGCCCTTTGGGACGATTTTAACATACTGACCTCAAAATAAATGGGGGTCATTTGTGGTGAGACCAACCCCCCTATCAATTTTCACGATCTAGGCCAAGCGTTTTTTGAGTATCCCCGGGGGAAAACCCTTTAAATTTTTCAGGGTCATGTGCCCTTGCCCTTTTAACATATGACCCAAAACTAGGGTTTTCGTGGTGATGCCCAAACCCCCCTATCAACTTCATACCCCTGGGCCCCAAGCGTTCTTGGTTATATCCGGAAAACCTTTTTTATTTCGGGGTCACCTTTGTACAGCCCCAAAAATCTTAGGGTCATTGTGGTGTGAAAAACCCCATCCTTACAACTTTCTGATCTAGGCCCAAGCGTTCTTAGTTATCACTGGGGAAAAGACGGTCACATTCGACCAAACCGAACCCCGGGACCCCGACCAAAACCCCAAAACTCCGCCCCCGCCATCTGCAAAAAATATATCCCTCTTCTTAAAAAGGGGGGCATAAAATTAAAATATAAGTTATTTTTTAGTAACAAAAAGGGGAAGTTTTTCAAAAAAAAAAAAAAAATCCAAAAAGAAATTGTAAGCACACAAAAATTTTTACCAGGTAGAGATTGGTAAAAAATACACCCAAATTTGGATGTGTGCAGGTTGTATCAGAAAAGGGGTCTTGATTTTTTCCCTCCGAAAATAAGAAGAAGTTCAATAACGCATTTATAGTAACAAAAAGGGAAAAATTCAAAAAAAGGAAAATGGTGACCCCCCCTTTTCTTTTGGTTTTATAATTGTGCCATTTTACACAAAATCCCTCCATGATGAAAAGAAAGCTTGTAAAAAGTCTTCTTGATCTGCCCTTTGGCCTTAAGTGTCCCTTTGATCTTAGCCAAGGGACCGGTTTCTTCCGCATGACACTTCGTCTCGTGGTGGTGAACTTTTGTGCCAAGAAATTTCAAAATCCCTCATGCAGAAGAAGAAATGTTTGGGAAAAGGTTTTCATTTTTGCCCTTGACCTTAAGGTGCCCTTGCCCTTGCCCTGGGCCCGGGTTCTTGCGAAAGACACTCCCCCTCATAGGGTGAACTTGTGACAATTTTATATCAAAACCCCTCCTGCATGAAGAAAAGAAATGTTGGACAAAGTTTTCTTCTTGTACCTTTTGACCTCAAAGTGTGCCCCTGCCTTAGCCCTAGGGCCCCTGGTTTTGTGCAAGAGTTTCCTCTGTGATAAACAATTGTGCCCAACTTTCACAAAATCCCCAAAATGGAAGAAGAAAGCTTCGGAAAAGGTTTCATTTTGTACCCTTTGACCTAAGTGTGCCCTTGACCTTAGACCTGGGCCCGGGGTTCTTGCGCAAGACACTCCCCCCTCATAGGGGTGAAACTTTTGAAAAGTTATATCAAATCCCTCCAGCATGAAAAAGAAATGCTCCGGACAAATTTTTCTTTCTTGATCCTTTGCCCCTAAGTGTGCCCCTCCCTTAGCCGGGGCCCGGGTTTTTGCGCAAGACGTCGTTCTGATGGAAAAAATTGTGCCAATTTTCTAAAAAACCCCTTCAGCATGAGAAGTTTAAAGGACAAAGTCGTGGCGCCGCCCGCCATCCCCCCGGGGGCGTTCCATAATACATCCTTTTTTTAAAAAGGGGTATAAAAAGATTTCAGCAAATAATGGTGTTTAAAAAATGTTCAAAAGGAAAAAGAAAGAATAACGTACTTTCAAAAAAAAAGCTATAATTTGATTTTGGGAATGACACGCAACGTCTTTTAGTCAATGACGTCATTTTTGGCAACAATGTTTGAAAGGTTTTTGCGGCAATCCTTCATTTTTCGCATTTTTAAAAACCTCAAAAAAAGATCGGAGGAGGTTCATGATTTTTTCCCGAGAAAGGGTATACAAACCATTTTTGTTTTGGTTTAAAACGTCGTCGTAAAAACGTATGTAGTTCCGGCGGGATGCGACATACAAAAACAACCTAACCTACCCCTTACAAGAGGGGCCCTGAAGGGCTTGTATGGCTCACTGACAAAATGAACCTAACGTCATCGGCAAATAAATAATGTGTGGTTCCGGTTTCTGGCCAACCTATTTTTTTTCCCCCCAACCCCAACTTTTTATTTTTTCAAAAAAAAAAAAAAAAAAACAACGAAAAAAAAACGGTTTGGTTTTACCTGAAGTTCCAAATTTTTTACCACACAGAAAATTTCCGTGGTCGGCCCTTTAACACCCAAATTCTTTTAAACGCCTGGTTCAAAAGTTCTGCCCCTTTTCAATCAAAACCCGGGGGAATTTAATATTTTTCGCCCCATAAGCGGAAGTATGGGAGTAGGCGGAGGTGTATATTAATTAGTATGACAGATGTCAATCCGCCAGCGCCCCGGCGAACCGTCTTGCGGTTTTTTGTTTCGTACAATAAGCAGTCCTTTTAAAGTGTTTTTAAATTTATCAAGTGTAAAAGTTTTGAAAACAAAAGCGAAAAGGGAGCAGTTATGGGTTTGTACCCCTTGTTAATTGCGGGGAAAACCCTTTTTTATTAGCGAAAATTAAAAACGATTTTTTTAATTTCATAAAAAAATTAAACTTGAAAAATCGGCGATTTGGATTGTTTATCTTTGGAATACCCCGAAAAAAAAAAGGGGTTGGCCCCCAGTTTGTTTTTTCGCCAAAGATCAAAAAAAAGTCAAAATTTTTGTGGGCCGACAGCGCCCCTGCTACAACTTATGTTATATTGTTTTCGGTTGCGACTTTAAAATGAACAAAAAATGGTAAATTAAAAACATTATTTGTGTGCTTATAGTATTGAGCCGATCGGCCCTTCGGTCTATGGCAAAACTTTTTGGCCCCAAAAAAAACTTTAAAAAGCAGAAAACAAAATATTGTAGAAATAAAAATTTAAAAAAAGTATTTTTTAAAAAATTTGATGCTTTTCCTTCGCTTTTCCCTTTGTCACCCGTTTTCGC
>NW_026463791.1:0-71581 GCF_021730395.1 Mercenaria mercenaria
TTCCAAAAAAGGAATAGTGGCTCTATATTGTAAAGAATAACTAGTAATTTATTTGTAATGTTGTTTTCTTTCTACATTGTACATCGCTCCATTTAACTCATCATTTAGAAATATGAGAAGTCATGCTAGGGTACTTTAAATGGCCTTAGCCTAGCACATTTTTAATTACTTTGAATTTGGAGCATGCGTTTTTTGTTTTATCATTCTTACTAAAGCATATTTCAATTTATATCGTGTGCATCAGTTTGTAAAGTTGTCTGTTAGGACCAAAACGAGAAGTCAGAGGAGGACTTGCATTAAAATGAACATCACCTAGAGAAATTCATAGAGATATGAAAACACTAGGTCGGATGTGGACAGTTCAAATAATAAAATATCCACTTCAAACCTTATAGTTGGCACTTAATGATATAAACAGTGAAGATGCCACAATAACCAACAGTTCTTCAATATCATACATGCCTGACAAATCGTTAGTCTTCATCAACGTTCTCGTGTCATTGTTTACACATGAACATTATAGCCCATGCAGTAAATCCAATACCCAGTCTCGCTAAATTAACCTGAGCCATGTAAATAATAAATACATTGTCACTTCGTGTCTCACGGGCTCAAGAATGCTCCACTTCGGCCGTTATCGTTTACTTACTTTACCTTTATTCGGCCACATGGTCTAGTCAGCTAGCTTCATGTTTCTAGATTGTATAACTGTCCACGAGATCAATAAATTTACGTTTCGCTAACGAGGTCAGGTCTCTGCACAGTTCTTCAATGGAGCACGGACTTCACACCACCGAGAAATTAATTATGTCGCGAAGAAAAGACTTTGTTCCTCTTCTGAATATATTCGAAACATAAATTTAAGACCATACTCTGTAGCCTGTACCAGAAGATACCAATATTGCTCGTTAATAAATGCGTTAATTCGTTGAATTCCTTCCACGCATTAGGTGGGTATATATAGATTTGCTTATAGGGAAAAACCTCTTAACAAAATTTAGCAGATGACGGATATTTACATTAAGAACAACAACGTCATAGTGACCTACTTTATTCGCCCACAAAAACGTCATGAAAATCATTCTTATCATACAGGTAATATACAGCTATTCTACAAGTTTTCAGGAGGACTATTCAGGCCCTTCCACAGCTTTATCTGCAATATCTTTTCAGCATAGCTTTAAGAGTATAGATTAATAACTGTCTTACACTGTAGAAACAAAATGCGATTGAAATTTAACTAAATACACTGTTTTATGTTGATATTACTACATTAATTCAATAAAATGTTATGACATTAAACACATTGTTAATAATAATAATAATATCAATAATTGTCTTGGCCTAATATGTGTCACTGTCAATTTGAAACTAAATTCTTGTATATCTTATCTTTTTCATGCAAATGTTGTAACATTACTATCATGGAAATACAAAAGAATACAGTTTTTTTAACATACGTGCACAAATACATGTACCCGTATAAAGTCAAATCTTTTAATGTTTTTAACTTCACTGCTTGGTTATAACTGTACAAATATTGAGGTTGTAGATAATTTCCTTTATTTTGGTCTGTATTTAACTTAACTAGGTAATTTTGCAATTAATCATGAATATTTTTACAGGTTAAGCGCTTAAGGCACTAAATGTTTTGTGGTTATATCTGTAGTAAATATCGAATTAAGCCATAAAACTATTTTGTCAGTTTTTCGTTGCTTTTTGGTGGTTTCAAATTTTATCTTATGGTTCTGGAAACTTTGGGGAGGGATTCAAAAGTCAAATTAGGTAAGCTGAAATGATACATTTAAAGTTTTGTAATAGCGATTTTTTTGAAGGGTTAGCAACCTGTTCTACAGGTGTTTATGTAGAGTTAGGAAGATATCCACTTTATTATATTATTGAGTTATATACGGTATTGTTAATATTGTTTTAAAATTGTAAATATGATAATATTATTATACGCTATGTGGTATCAATAATCATTATAATATTGTAATAAAGGGTTTATGTACAATAATTTTAAATTCTGTTTTACTTATAAAAAATACTTGGATCTAGTACCAACAATGTGAGAATTGTAGATAACTAGATGTAGAATTTCTGTTTCATAGCCTCTTAGTCGTATGTACTTAATGACGATACGCCTGCAGAAATAGATTACAATGAATATGAACGTTGTTGGTCATTGTTGTAATGAAAGGAGGAATATATGTAGGAGGTGAATTTCATTGTTATCATTATGTACTTGTTACACAGATGTAAGTCAACAAATTATTAAAAATTTTGCTGTTAACAAGACCAAGTATATTCAAGTTTTTTAGAACTGATACAAAGTAATAATAGGATAAACATATTCAACGGTAGCAATTGTACTGGTAAAAATGCCACAACATCAAGACCTTCGATCTTGATTGAATGTACTGTAAGATTCACTTTTATCATGTTGTATGTTTCTTTATTGCTCAGTATACTGTTCATCTAAAAATATTTGTGAAATGCTGCTGTACAAAATAAATTATCGCTCATAAGACCTATATTATTGTTAATAATATTTTATATTTGATGATGTACGTTGTTTATCAAGGTCAAATAAATAGAGGTTACTGTTTATCAATGAAGGTAAACAAGGAATGGTTCAGATTTCATATAATTGTGATGCGGGGCAACAATTAAGTTTATATGTTAATGTGAAATATAATTGGGTGTATTTTTTTTCACTGTGAAACTTTGTTTGGTTTTAATTTGTTGGAAATGTGTATTATAATTCGTTTTTTAATGTCGCAAAACATAAAAAGTAATTGTGGTGATTTCCTTTCGATTAGGTAAAATACATATTAAGAGTGTTATTGTCACATAATAATTTAAGATTGTAATTACCACCTCTCCCCCACCCCCCACCCCGCCCCCTCAACCCCAAGTTCATGGTAATAAGCGCGTAGATGGTGTTTGGCAATAATCCACAAGTCTATATGTATTATCTACAAGGGTCAAGACTCTCAACATTTGATTATATTGATTGTTAATTATCTTGTTGCTGTCATTAAAGACACCCTGAATCAAACATAATTGGTTGAAACCCAACATTATTTTTGAAGTCGAATGGCCACAATATCTTGCATAAATTTGTATCTATGGATCAAAATATGTAAAATAATAACTGGCGGACTTGATTCTCCAATCATGTATAACCGGGGCAGCTGAGCATGACTGGACCATATTTATGCGTTTTTTTCCAGTCTTGTGGACGGTGTCACAAACGTTGTGCATGAAACTATCCCATGTTCGAGGCACTACACTACTTCGTGTGGTGATTAGGGGCATTCAGACAAAATCTGTTTAGTGGGTGGAAGGGATAGATCTGTGGTTTGCACACTGCATTCACCTATCTTGTGGTCGGGGGTTCGATCCCCGGCGCTATCGGGAATTTCAGAAACGCTTTTCTGTGTTTCCCAACCAATTACAGCCTTGTATTGGTCAGGAAACCAAGGCATGTCCGTGCGTGTATCAGTGCTATACACTGGCTCGATTTAAAGAAGCAGGCTGTCTTTCGCTTCGACGGTAGGCGAGTGGCCGGACAAGCCTTATCTGATTCGGATCTCTCTGTCTCTGGGGGGCTTTGTCCATCTCTGTCCCTCTGGTCAGTTCGACGTTCTATGACTGTACTAGTAGAGGATGTTGTATGCGCCTTGTGTGGTGATGTGAAATATGGTTAAGAGACCTGTGGAATGTGATTTTATTTGATAAGGGCGCTATTTATAATCTGGTATTATATGGTAGTATAATTTATAATATTAATTATAATAATAAAAAACCCGTGGTCTAATATAAGTAAGAGTGACCCTGGATTATCAAGGGTGCACTGGGAAACTCGATAGATCTAGTTGCTGTAACTTTTTTATGCGGCCGCGTACATAAAACTCTGTGCGGTGCGTAATAGGGTTCTTTTCGGAGGACTGCGATCTATTGATATTGTGTCATTCAAAATCTGATTAATTTGCATTTGGAAATCCATTGCAATAGTGGACAATGTACCGACGCTGATCAGATAGTAGAGGCATATACAACTGACTCTCGGTGCTGATTTTGTAAGCTGCATCTTACGGATACCCCCCCCCCCCCCCCAAAACCAAGGACAACAAACGACTTTCTCGAACGCTCCAAACACACAGGACGGAAAACTTGATCGATTTGGCCGTACTAGCAGACTGATATTGTTCATGAAATATACAGAAACCAATGTGCTGTTCATGAATACAAAATGATACGAAAATCTAGAAAATGGTTGTCTTCTCGGACAAAATTCATAGTGTGGACGGGACAAAAACAATTCACTGTTTAAGTTCAAAAATATTTATTGGACGGAACTAGCGAGGGGATTCTATACCCTTGGGTGAAAACATCGCATCGCCTCTTGTACCGGAACTGTAGTGATTTCTTTATTTAAAAAGTTGTAGGTATCGGAACAAAATATTAATATCACCAATTTCTTTCATAAAGTACAAACGTAAACGTAATCTTTTATGATAGAGAAATATGGAAACTTCACAGGTCGCTCTTATTCAAACACTGATATTTAGCCCGCTTAACAAAGTTTCAGTACTAGCATCAGAAGGAGGAAGTCATAAGTTATAAACTGTTCACTGGAATAAATCATGTGAGCTCGACCCAATTCCCGCTTGGCTTTTAAAACCATGAAACAGACGAACGTTCACCAATTCTAACAATAAGTAGAATGAACTTACATTGGAAACTTAACCAAAATCTTTCACTATTGCTTCGAATTACGACACTCTTTGAACAAAACAAAATCTTGATGATAATATCTTGAAGAAACTACAGATTAGTGTCAATTTTACCATTGTTTCCAAAATAGTAGAAAAAATGTTCAATCTCATTCGTTATTGAAGAACATTTACACAAAGTAATCCTTGCCACGAAGTATCATCAGTCAGCATTCAGGATAATTTATTTTAACCGAAACGGACTTAGTTTAAGTACTAAATGATATCCTCGAAACCCTTGTCCAAGGCATGGGTCTCAGTCTTAGTGCTACTTGTTTTGTCAGCAGCTTTTGATTATCAATAGACCACGCAACATTGTTACACCGTCTTGATCATCATTTCGGAATTGCTGAGGATCCGCTCTCTTGGATGAAATCATATCTCACTGATCGTTTCAAACGGTGCGTATAGATGGGAAAACTTATCACAAACCCAGGCCCTATGAGTTTCAGTGTTTCCCCAAGGTTAAGGACTTAGGAACCAAAATTTTTACATCCATATGTTCACGAAGCCTGTTGTGCCATCCTGCAATATGAAGGCATGGTCTATAATACTTCATTTTTTTGCTGACGATTTCGCAGTTTTTACTATGTTAATAACTATGATTAAGCAATCTCAAACAACATAACAGCCCGCCGCTTTGCCCCCCCATCTAGACCTCAGTAGGTAAGAGCGTGGGTCTTACGGGATCTCGGGGCCGCGAGGTTCGATCCTCTGGGCGGGGCGTTTTGTTCTCCGTGATATTTGTTATCGACATTGTGTTCTGAAATCATTTGTCCTCCACCTCTGATTCATGTGGGGGAAGTTGGCAGTTACTTGCGGAGAACAGGTTCTGTACTGGTATAGAATTCAGGAATACTGGTTAGGTTAAATGCCCGCCGGGTACATGACTGAAATACTGTTGAAAAACGGCCCGGTTAAAACCACAAAACAAAACAAAATGATCAAACAAACAAACACATATATATCGTGTTGAAGCGTTTTACTTTCAGGAAAATTGTGTCATGGATTACACAGCAATCATGCTTAATGCTAAATACAGATAGTACGGAATGATAGTTTCGCATAAAACAAAACTGACTCAATCGATATTAGTTGATATACGTAACAATTACTGTTGGCGACTCTGATATATAAAATCCTTCGTCCTGTGGTAGGGAACCTAAACGGTAATGCTTGGCGCGAGATTCGACACATGGAACGGCACATTATCTCGGTAGCCTAGATCGGTTATGGTCGGATTCAAACAAATTGGACACATAAGAAAATATTCTATACAACTGACGCATCAAATCTCTTGTATAACTCTCTGGTAATCATCAAGGAATTGGACTATGGTTACGTGCTGCCGCATGGAATAAACAAATAAAGTCTTTTAAAAGGACTGCAGTTTACGTTCATTAAACCTCAGCAGCCCGCCTCATCACAAAAATCGTCATACTAGGTCCATGTTAACCCATTTCCTTGAAGATCTCCAATGGCTACTTTAGAGTACAGAATCAATTGTCAATGTCTGACACTTAACTTCCTAATTGACCATTACATAACAAATAGATCCAGTATTTATATTAATAATGCTGAATGTGTAATATTCCAAAAACGTTAACTTGCGTTTCCAGTAAGGGTTTCACCACTTAGACTTGGTTACCGACGATTATTCGAACAGCAACTTATGGTGGCAGACGTTTTGAAACAGTCGCTGTAAAGCTTTAGAACGCACTCCATCCAGGAATGAGGGATTCAACATCATTATGTTCATTTAAAACATCACTGAAACACACCTGTTCATTCAAAGAGTATGGGAGTTTTTTTTTTTCAGACGAATGTCCCATGGGACAATCGTCTAACAATTTGTTGTGATATTGAAGATGTATAGTTTTTCTTTCGTAGGCGGTATATTATTGACACCATGCAACCGGAGATTTTGAACCTCTATATGAAAACCACGTCTGGACGTACCTGATGCTTATATTTAAGCATTGTATTGGAAATTGGGGTATAATGACCTCATGGGGAGGGGTGTGCAGTCATGACTGTAAGTTACAATATGGCTGTAATTGTTTTCTTGTCATTATTAATATGTTTATAATAACATTTTGTTATTTTGTACAAGCATCTGGATTTAAATCATTATATAATGGGTGTTTAATCAAGTAATTCAATTTCTGTTTTAGTCTTAATTATTGCATATCTATGTTTTTCGTGATTATCCTACATGCACATATTTTTGATATGTCAACATGTAATTGTAAAGCCGCTCGTTAACGTATATTTTATTATGAAAATGGGCGACTCAACAAATTGGTTTAACATTAATAATATTATTAATAATAATAAACATTAATGTAGGAACGTGGTGAGTTTTGCAAGTAAACTAAACTGTATTTATTTCAAAACGGCTTCTCAAGAATGAGGACAAATTTGTTTAGTTAGATATGATTTATAGACGATGATAAATTTTCAAGTAATATCCAATAAGATGTGCCTCAAAATACTCGGTTTACAATTTCCGATTAATAAATGTTTTCTAATTTTATCACTCTTTAGATTAATGATAAGATAATCGTTTACAATGGCTGGGGATTATGGTTATCTAAATTTATTTTTGTTCATGTTTGTTGCAATATTAACGGACTTGGTAGAGTATGGCGGCGTCAAAGTCTTTCTTTAATGTCTGACATAAACATGACATTTCCCGACCTTATGCGTTTGATGTACAATGATTAACCTCATCTTACTGAAGCTCATTGGTACTAATTAGCAGTCGCAGTTTATTGTACATTAGCGGGAATTCTAATAATATGAACGCCAGGTCATGACCTCTCGATGTCTGTCTCTAATATTATAATATTGAATGGACATCCTATGACGCTTTAGTTGCAGAAAAAGTACGTGACTTGCATTGAGTTAAATTATGTATTTTTAATCTTAAAATGTTAAATGTTTTTACAATTAAACAGAGTGACACATGCCATGAGATACCAACATAGTTGGTTTTTGCGACCTGCATTGATTCCAGACCAGCTGCACATCCACATTGTTCTGGTCAGGATCCCATGCTGTTCGATTTCTAAAAAAGCCCCTTATTGCAGTTAGAGAAACTGTTAGCGAACGGAATGGATTCCTGACCTGACTGCGCGGGATGCGCTGGACTGGTCTGGATCTTTGCTGGTCGCAAAACTCTATGTTGGGTTTCCCATGGCGCGGCTCAGAGTGTTATAATGCCGCCATCAAAATATAAGATTTCTACTCAAATAACTGATAGACGCACCAATGTTTTATTCTTAATATAAAGAGGGATGTTTAAAACAGTTCATGTTTGGGGGGATTTTAGGGTTTGCACAAAATGATTATCATTTCTCAGCAGTGTCTGATATTCATTTCCAGCTGTGTCCATCACCAGAAGTCTTCTTATTAAAAGAGGACAAAAGCCGATAAAACCTTACGGTAAAATTATATCGTTTGCACATTTTATTGCGAGGATGAAGGGTTTTCGGTTAATATGTATGCAACTTAAATAATTATTTTAAACATATGTATCACAATTCAACATAATTCTATTAAAATGCAGTTGTGTTCCTTTGTAGGCATAGGTTATGATTTATTGGTTGGTTTCTGTATTTAACTTATGTGTGTGGTTTTAAATTATTCTTTAACAAAAATCTGATATACTATTATTATTATAATTAAGTAGTGGAAGAAGTTTAAAGTATGAATGAGAAGAAAATGTCCTAATGCTGTATATAACTGTGTCAATGTCCTGATTAATCATTTGGTATTTCAATATTTCAGTGCAACTGACCTCGATTAATATTCTTGATGAATAAATACACTATTTATCAAGTAAATTAAGGGTTGACGCTTTTTTCTACCTTTACAGATGTTTATTTATTGTTTTTAAGATTACATTGAAACTGATAGTCTATGTCGCTAAACAAAACATACAAAATATGTATTGCTTTGATAGAAAATGGAATAGCTTTTAAGACTCTTACGTGTAGATGGTGAAGTGTAAACGTGGTATAGGGCTTCATGGTGACTGCGCCTGTTGTCTTTTTTGTTTGTTTTGTTTTGGTTTTATTTCTCAATAAACAATTAACTCGGGTCTCAATTACATGCTATCCACGGAGCATATCATTAGCTTTTCATTAATGTTTTTTACTGACTATTTTCTATTCTGACCCCTGTTCCTTTTAATCTACATTTTTCCCTTTTTTCATATTCTGTGTTGACTTTAGAAATGATTGCAACTCTGCTATATATCAACCACAAAAGTATCTGTCAGACTTCCTCCTTGTTTTAATACAATGTTTAAGATCTAAAAAAAAAAACCTTGCGGTTAAACGTAAACAAAGTAACTAAAAAGTATTCTAATTAAGCCGCTAACTTATTGTGTGTAATTGGATCCCTGGTACCTACTGGTCAACTTGTCCTTGTCATTTTCGTACTCGTTTCCTTTTCTTTCAGGCAAGGATACGGAATTATTATTACAACTATTAAGTTATTATGTAAGGATTTAAAACATTGCAAGGTTTTGTTTTTGCTAATTAATGAATTACTGTTTCTATCAGTTAAATATTTTCATATACTCATCTCTCACACTGTGAAAGTTATGAAATCTATATTTTCACACTGTGAGAGGATATAGCTCCGCCCCCCTCATTACTTTGTGTATGAATTTTAGTATTTCTTAAACAGGAGAAAATGGAGTCTTCACTTTGTTTTGTAGTATAATTTCCGATTCAAATTACTTGTACTTAAAGAGAATTTCATAACGTTATTGACAGCCAAATAAAATAAAATTAAATGGAACTTTAAGTTGTATGAGTCTATTATAACGTTACAAGCTCGTCTGTAGTCATGTCTGTTTACGCGCGTCAGGTTTCCCGCGCTCTGAGATTTAAAATAGTGGGTCAATATGCACATCTCATACTTGTCTTGGGTAAAATAAATAAGAGACATTTGTTTGTTTCGAGTGAATATGGAATATATCTCACCTCAATGTGAGAATAGGTTTCACATTTTCACTTGCGCTACGCGCTCAGTGATAATATTTGACATTTTATCACCTTCCTCTGTGAAGGATTTGAGATAGTTTCCATATTCACTCTATCATAATCAATATTTCCTCTATATATTTATTTACTCAAATTGTGTTTGGATTGATCATGTGCAAGGTTTTTGCACGGTCATTTTCATGTATATTAAAAAGTTAAGATATAAGATATTTAGAAATTTTGCTTTTTAACGTGAACTGTGTGAGCATTTTAATATATATTTCACACAATATTTAATTATTTAAATACACCCGGCCTAATGAGGCTATAAGTCATCAATCATGCGTAATTAACCAAAGATCATGCGTAATGTCACATGTAAATGAGCTTTTTCTGAAGACTTTATAGAGCGAAAATCAATATATTTATTATTATCACTCCTTGTGACAAGGATGACCGTACCGGGCGACAGAACAATCGTAACAAATCTAACACCCTTTACAAAATTTACAAATTTATTTACATAAGATATTATTAACAATGCATAGATGATTTATGAAAAAAAAACTGATTTATAGAAAGAAAAAAAATCAAGTTCTGTATCGACGGACTACAAAAGATCTTACAGTTCTTTTGTCTTATCTGTGACGTGTCACAGTTCTTTAATGTAATTGCGTACCTTTATGTAGCTCAATCAATATCAATAACGTATCTTGAAATAGAGTCCCTTTAACCGTAATTAGTTGATTCCGTATTGGCTCGCCTTTTGGTGGTAGGTGATTGCATCCTGAGTGACTTCAGAGGAGAACAAAAATCAGGTCTTTGCTGTTTACGGCAATAAACCATGGGACGAAAGCTCTGCGTGGGAAAAATCACATACAGGGGCGAGTGAGTAAAGTGAAACCTCGGGCATTGACTTCCGGGATTATGACATAACCAGGAAAATTCGTCTGGCGGAAGAAGCTAAAACATTAATATATAACTTAATCGGTAAGACTCCATAGCATAAAACAAATAAGTAAGGGCTTTTTAATGCCCTTTGGGGCTACTCCATTCCTCCGTAGGCTCCCTTAAATAATACGTGCTTACTAATTACAAATTTAGGTGGCTACTAACGTTTCAGAGTCTCATGATTAAAATACGTCAATAATGACTTCCATTATTACAAAAGTACTTACTTAACTGACTAAAATTAAAGTTTGTAAAAAGGTTATGAAATAGTTTTGATGAAACATTTTAGATCGGACATGATAAACTGCAGCTGTTATTTACCAACTACAATCACATAAATCAATTATAAATTCAAAACGTTATATCATAGTTGGCATCCATTATAAATATCTTATGCCATACACTACAACGGACATTAATTAGATGTGCTATAGACTGGCTAATTTACTAAATTTACTATAATATTTTTCATACATGGTACTAGATTGTCATATGTTTGATTTAATCATAATAATACAATGTCAGTAATGGCGTTCCTTAAATAACAAATTGTTTGAATAAGTTTTTTTAAAAACTTGTGCTTTACCATTTATCACGAAATAAATTTCAGTTTAAATTAAACATCTGATATTAAACGAAACGTTTTAGATTCACTCTTTCTAAATAATTTACAAAAGTCATGAAAAATTTAAAAAATCATCCTGAACTACCGGAAACTAGCCAAAATCATATGGCCGAATAGTAAAGGTTACAGATTCTGTTGAATGCACAAAATATTTACCAAAATAAAAATCGTTAATGCAAAAATCATACAAAATTCTAACAAATAAATTTCGTACCTCGATCGAGCATAAATTTTCTAGCTAAGAAAATTAATCAGACATAGATTAGTCTATATGTCGGAAGGGGGTGGTTCGCCTGCATATCTAGTCCAGGTCTATTTTAAGGGTAATGACCGCCAAATTTAATTTTCATTGGGGATTCACGTGGCTATTGCGTTAAGTCTTGACTATTTGTATTTCATACGGATTCACGATATAGCAGGGGAATCTTTTTAAAATTAAAAAAATAAAAAAACTACTTTGGCGCGGGATGGAATGTGGACATTTGAGGCCCATTTATAGTGGGTTTTGGCGGATAAAAAACTGGAATTCGTGAAGTTCTAGATAAATAACATCTTTCTTTTTACTGAACCGAATTTATTGAAATTTGTCTAATTTAAGTATGAAATATACAGAAAAACATTAGAGTATTTTATGCATGAAAATCTGACATTTACCGCATACTCAAAAATTTACAAATAGATGATGCAAATAACAGCATTTACACTGCAGATAAATTATGGGTCCGTATGTCAATTTGTCGACACACTAGTTCCCCCTTTAAAAAGGAAATTGATAATTTTATTTGATGGAAACAAAATGACATTCTGAAAATAGCAAAAACTAAAAGAAAAACACAACTGTTAGTTCTGTCATCATATATATGCCACACTGTCTACACTCTATCAAATAATCTGCGCCCTACTTTTTCTCTACACAGGAATTGCTCTAATTACTGTTCCTATATGGGTCTGCATGCCAATGCCCATCTCATAAGCCTTGAGTTGCTAAGTTTCGCTTTATTCTATAATTTGTGAGCGGCTGATGATCTGTCTCTAACACAAAGGTCTTTACCGAAAAACTTAACGGTTGTGAACTTTAGCTTCTGCACCATACTTATCGCTTAACACTCCTTCTCTATCTATGAGTATCTTTTCGCTCCCTAGGTAGCGATTTTCCTACTAGCATACGCTAATAGGTAATTTCTCTCCTCACTTGCACTGAAAGCATTTACTGAGCCTAAACCTAATTATGTAGCACTCTACTGCTCATATTAAAAGTCTGATCTATATCTGCAACTTCAAAATTGGCGGACCAATTTAGCTAGACTTCTAAGTCTTTTCTTGTCTTTCACCCCTCTCTCTACAAGTGTGGTGTCCATTTTTCGTTCAATTCTGTGGAAGTGGTACTGCAATGGCGGATTAATTTGGGATTATTTTCTGTTAAATACAACTACACTAAGAATGGATCGTATTGCCTTCTTGAGTTTTCGTGTCTCTCGGATCCTGTATAGCACTTGTTACCTTATTTGGAACTGTTCAAAGGGTCTGGACATTCCTATCATGTGCCCTAAACATTCTTAATTCTAATAACCTATAAAACTACGTAGTCGGTTTTGCTGTTAAACTTAGCTCTCTTAGTCTGGTTAACAAACTCAGAAAGTGCTACTTACATGTTCTGGCCATGTGATTGTATTACAAAGGTATCATCAATGAAGCTTTCTGTGTGCCCATTGGTCCTTCAAAACTTCTGCATCAGTCTACAAAACGTTGCAGGTGCGTTTACTAATCCAAAGGACATCTTACGGAATTGAAACAAACCTTTCGGGGTTTCAAATAGCAGTCTTGGGGTGTTTTGCCTTTTCAGACAACGGGAAACCTGCAGTAACCTTTGCTCAAGTCTATGTTTAGAATGTACTATACTTAGTTAACATTTGAAAACATCTCCTTGTTTGGCATAGGTTCCGCATCGAAAAACCGTCAGTTTGTTGGATCCTGGCGATAATCTATACAGAACCTTATACTGTTATCTTTTCTTCCTTATGTATCTATCCTGTAATCTAGTCTATTACTACCTCTACTACTAGTAAGGACCCTTCTTCCCAATGTACAACAAACTTATTATGTTTCGTACCGGTATCAATACATGTACATTACGACCTGCCTTAAACCTCCTATCTCTAGCCTTCCTATTGTAATACTTCTTGTTTCTAGCACTACTTTTTGCTAACTGGTTGCTGGGCTTTATCTTACACGTATCCTCCAACTTTTCTTGCTAATTCCATAATTACTGGTAAGTGGTTTTAAAATCATCTTTCTTCGTCTTACCAGCCCATAAGCTCTTTAGCTCAGTTATCGGTCCACGGATTGTTTTAACCATAAAGTAAACTCAAGGGTGAAGAAAATCCAAAACTTTCGTGCGGTACTTCACGATAAGCAAACAACATAGCATTCAAATTCTATCCCAATCTCTAGGCTCTCACTACACTTTACGCTTATACTATTTGCTGTCTAACTACCGTTAAACTTCATCTTACTAAAACGTTACACATAGCAGGTTGATTCGGTTGTTGTAGTTAACTGCACTTAATGTCAATAACCTTCTAACTTATGCCATAAAGTTCTGTCGTTAACTGCGAATCACACACAATCGGTATGGCATTTCCTCAGGCACTCCTAATCTACTGTACTTATCTACTAATGCCTCTGCTACTCTCTCAGTTTCAATACTAGGTAGTGCTATAGCTTCTGGATATCTGTAGTTGAATCTAACATAGTCAAAATGTATCTGTTTTGCCCTACTCAGTCATAGGTTCGATAGGACCATTCGATGTCCGACAGTAACTCTCTTAAACGGAAGTAAGTAGTAGTATCATTCAATAAGGCATTTTTCCTTAAGGAACTTTACTTACTCTACCCTTAGCTATAGTACGTTGACATATTCTACATGACTGACCAGTACCTTCTAACCTCTGCCATTACTCCTGGCCAGTAAATTTCGCCCTAATACCCTATCACTGTTTCCTTATACCTAAATGGCCTGACAGTAACGAATCATGTGCAACTATAAATCTCTGTTTCTCTAAGACATTTAGGTACAATAATCTGTCTACTTTTGTCTAAATTTCTGGGCGGTATACTCTCTATTATAACAATCTATTCCTAATTCAAACTAACGGATCCTTTACTCTACACTGCTTAATCGTACCTTCCTCAGCCTTCTTTACACAAATCTAAAGTGCTAATCTGTCTGTTTGCTTTTCTAAGAATCCTCTCTAGTATATCTAATTTGAGTCGGAACTTTTAGCTTTACTTGCTTCTTGCTTTGGCTTGCGCCTAGTTTCTACTGTGACGCCTAAAACTACTAAACTGAGGGTTCTACAGCTCCCTACTACATGACCAATTATAAATCATTGGTAGGAATTATCTACCAATGTCAACGACTCTTACTGTATATACCCTTGATAATACGGACAAGCAATATCTATTCTAGCTACATTTTAGCCTAGTTTCACTCCATTATGTACTTACATTTACGTGTTTTCTCTAAAAACTGGACTTGCTTATACTAAGTCCCGTTCTCTTTCACACATGTCAACCTGTATCCCGCCATGCGTTTACATCCTACATTACAAGTACCGGGTTTTTGTAGGACAATGTACTTACACTAAGCTTACCTAATCCTTCATATCATACTTAGTTCGTTAAGACTATTTCACTCTCTGAACTACTTGACTTACTCCTATCTCCTATCATCTATTTCATTTCCTCTACCTCTACTCCTTGATCGGTCACGGCTCTACCCTCTATTTCCTATTTTCTTATAGTTCTATTCTCCCCTTTACTACTTTTGTTCTGCTCTACTTCTAACTCTGCTGCTGCATTAAGCTCACTATTTTCCGCGTCGAACTATCACTCTACAGTAATATGAGCTATGCCCTATTCGTCCATCACTTATTTCACTTCAGTACAACCAAAGGGGTTGATAACCTCTACCTCTATTAGCATCATTGCATAATACCTCTATTACGTAGTGCCTTCATTACGATACTAGGATTCTGTCTCTGAGGTATTCATTTGGGTTTTGGGTTCCGGTCACCTTATTGGTTCGATTCACCGGACATAACTTTGGGGACCTCCACCGAGTCGTTGGCAACATATCTGCATCTTCTGCTACATCCTTAGCTTTAAACTAACTTCTTTCTACTCAAAAATTCTGGTATAGTTCTCTATTAATACATATAAAATTGGTCACTATGTATAAATCGAATAATCCTTCGTACGTTTTCTATACCTTACTCAATCTAAAGCCATCCATTACTAATATCTACTTATTCTGGCTAGAAACATCACTAAGGTCTCATTATCCGAGGCCTTCTGTTCTAATACTTTTTCTTATAGCCATCGTCAGTGAGTTCGAAACTGACGTAGCAAAGCGGCTTTCCCGGTTTATCATAAATCCTTCTATCTCCAACGGGAAGCTAATCAAAAACCTCTCTTGCCGTGTAACCTTTAGAAGGACGGTAAGTTCAGTGACCATATCTCTTTATCCCAATACATGCGCAACAGCGTACGTTTCGTACACATTCAAGTACGCATCCATGGGAATTAATTTTCTATCAAAGGAGATCATCTTAACCTTTACTTTTTCTTACTCATCTTTTCCTAAGTCTGTCTTAACTTTATGCTCTGTTTCTAATTTCCTACTTTCTGCTTCCTCCTTCTATGTTTCTAAACTTCTAGGCTAACATTAACTTCTCTTTTCCATTTCAACTTATCTAGTTCTAACTTACGTTCTAAACTCTAAAATTTTTATCTCAGCCTCTAAACTACTACGTCGTTTCTTATGTCTATCTTTTCCTTCTGCAACATAACTTCTAACCTTTCTAATTTTCCTTCTCTGTCTCTAAACTTCTTTGTCGTTTATTCTATCTTTTTTTCTGCAACCTAGCTTTAACTCTAACCTTTCCCTTATCTGCTCCTAACCTATCTTTCTCTGCCGGCTATATATAACTATGTCTTTCCTCACGTCTCTAGCCTGCTTCTTCCTTAACAAAGTTTAAGTAACTCCTCTCCTTCATTACCTAACTCCTTTACCACATTCGTTTAATCTCTATACACTAGTCATGGTTAATTGATTTACACTACGTTAACACTATACAACACTACGTACAAACAGCTACCTATAACTAAACCTGAGGACACTAAATAAAAAACAATAGTGTGGGTATAAAGACTACACTGTTTACATAAGGCTCTAACAGTCACCACTGGAGTTAACACAAAAATACTATACTCTACGGACTATTACTACACATAACGTCCTCACTAAAATAATTATACACTAAGTTGCGCAACAGTACTATGTGTCAATCAAGGTTGCATAGGCAACCACTCAACAATCGTACTGTGACAGTAGGCCTTGTAACAATACCCTTGCCTTATCATTTAGCAAACTGTTAACTAGTGTTAACACTTTAGTGTAACAAATAAAACAAAAATAAACCAAAGTTGCTTTATCTTAAGATAAAGTATAGGTATAACATAACTGTTGTAGCACTAAAACAATTAGAGTAGGTTAAAGTAGATGCAAGGTAGAACAAGCTTGCTAAAACACACAAATTAAAAAAATATTACTGTATATAGTATGTATACAGTGCACTAGTTCATAATAGGGTCACTGGAGAGATGTAGGCGACGCTCAAGTAAGAGTGAGTAGGATAACTCTCCTTGTCTAGGGGCGGTCACTCTCAGCTCAGATATATGGTGGCTTAATCATGAGTGACACCAAAATAAACCCAAAGAAAAAATAAAAGGAACGATCTCACCCCAGAATCCAAGTGTCCGTATGCAACTGGTCTGTCTGTCTGTGACCACAAAAGCTGTTTAGCTGAAGCTTTGGATCTGTCTTGTCTTGTCTGAGGTAAGGACGTCCACTCTGAAAAGAAGAAGATAATAAAAACTATTATATGTGTAACAAGTCCAAAACAAGAGAAATCTTTACAAATTATTTGCTGCAGTTAAAATGATGTTTATAATGTTCGAATAGCTACTGTGTCTGGTCGACCAATCCCACTTCTGACTCCATTGTGAAAGGAATGACGTTCCGGCGACGTTACCATCTGAACAAATCAAAACACCATTTTCAATATTTACAAAATTTATTTTATTAAGATGGATTATTTACAATGCATAGATGATATGAAAAAAAAACTGATTTTAAGAAAGAAAAAAAAAATCAAAGTTCAGTATTCCGGATTCAATGGATCTTACAGTTCCATTCTAAAGTGACGTGTCAAAGTTCTTTAAGTTTTTGAGAACTTTAAGTAGCACTATCAATTTCAAAACGTATTCTTGTAACTTGAGTCCCTTTAAACCGTGAATACGTTGATTTCCGTCGTATTGGCTCCCTATTGGTGGTAGGTGTTTGCATCCCTGAGCTGACTTCAGAGGGATACACAAAATCAGCGTCTTGCGGTTTTACGGCACAACCATGGGTCGAAAGCATCTTCGATGGGAAAAAATCACATCAAGGCGAGTGAAGACAATGTGAACCTAGGGCATTGTTACTCCGGGTTATGACATCACCAGGTAAAAATCGTCTGGCGGTAAGAAGCTAATAATATATTAACTATGATAATGAACAACCATAGCGCAAAAAATAAGTAGGGCTCTTTAATGCTACTTTGGGTACACCCTTACTCCGTAGGCTCCATAATAATATATAATGCCGACTTATACAAAATTTATGGTGCTACTAAGTTCAGGGACGTCCACTGATTATAATTCGTCACTAATTACATTCCATTATACTAAAATTAATTACTTAAAAGATAAATTTAAAGTTTGAAAAAGATATGTAATGCAGATGATGAATACATTATAGATACGGACATGATAAACTGCAGCTATTAATTACATTTTACAATTAACAAAATTTAATATAAATCAAACGTTATATATTAGTTGGCATCACCATATAATAATTCTAATGACATAACTACAACGGACAGTTAATTAGATGTGCTCTAGACTGGCACACAATTTCAATTTACTATAAATATTAATCTTACCTTGGTACTAGACTTGCCATATAGTTTTATACATATCATTACAATGAGGGGCCCTGTAATGGCGTTCCATACTTAACCAAAATGTTTGACCATTAGTTTTTAAGACAGTGCTTTACATATTTTCACGATAAAAATTTCAGTATAAAATCTAAATCTTTTATATAAGATACGTTTTAGATTCCTCTTTCTAATTAATTTACCAAATGTCTTAAAAAATTTATATAAATCTTCCTGACATACCGAAAACTAGCCAAAAATTTATGCCGAAAAGTAATTGTTACCATGAATTCTGTTGAATGCACAAAAGATTTTACCAAATATAAATCGTAATGCAAAATCATACAAAAATATAAAAAATAAAATTTCTTCCTCGATTGTGCATAATTTTCTAGCAAGAAAAAATCTAATCAGACATAGGTTCGTACTTTATATGTCGGATGGTGGGGGTGTGCGCAAGGCATATCTAGTCCAGTCTATTTTAAAGGGTAATGTCCCGCCTAATACTAATTTGCTTGGGATTCATGGCCTATTGCGTAATCTCTTGTTATTTGTATTTCTACGGGATTCAACGATATAGCGGGGGAATCTAAACTCACTTTGGCGAGGATTGTAATTGGACAATTTGAGGACCCATTATAAGGTGGTTGTGGTGATAAAATACTTTGAATTACTGTTTAAAGTTTAAAAAATATATCAACTTTTTTATTACTGAACCGAATTTAAGGAATTTAACATCGAAATTTAAGTTATGAAAAATACAGAAAAACTTTTGAGGTATTTTAGGCATGAAATCTGTAATTTAACCTCAATTAAATCAAAAATTTACAAAATGATGATGCATTCATGCATTTTACACTCAGGATAAAATATGGCCCCGTATGTCGTCAATTTGTGACACTCCTAATATAACATAGTAATAACAAGCACTTATCACCGTATAATGAATATAAATGCAACTACACAGAAATACATATAAATATACTGAAAAAAAGTAAATCTTCTACTCATATTAGTTGGTTTTCATTTATCTGGTATTCTATATTGATTTTCTCCTCAAGTGGATTTTGATAATAAATTTTACAACTTTACGAGGATAATGGTTTACGAGATGTACCAGTTTATCACAATCACCCAATACGGTAAAGTTACAAGTTTCACTATTGTGTTAGATAAAAACGTTGATTCACATGACCTATTTTTTCTTTAAACCCTTTGCTCATTCGGCCAATACGCCTTTCTCGTCTGAGAACTGTTTATAGCGTTTATCGATGTATCACTCTATAATTTTAATCACACATGGTAATTGATAAACCCCTTTAGGTCTTTGGTTTACGTTTGTCTGAATTTGGATCCTTCTAAATGGGACAAATGTTAGCCTTTATCCATATCGTACGGAATTAATGGTTATTTCGTACAGTATCTGAAATAATTTGCTGTTATATGGCGCTTAATTTTTAAGTACCGCATTACGGGATCTCATACGTACCACTAGCTGACGGATTCATTTGGCTGCATTAATCACAATATGCGGACTTCTTCCATACTTATGTTATAAGTTTATAAATGTAGTTTTCTAAGTATCAAGGATTGTCTATTCTGCTGTGTAATATGAGTTTATGTACCTTGGCAAAAGCATAGTGTTCACTTGTCATATTCTTTGGTGTATTCCCCATTATAAAGATTTTCCTGAAAATTTCGCCGCCTTTTTTCGGGTACTTCTCATTCATTTCGTCGGTATAATCCCATTATAGTCGATAATTTCCATAGGTATCGATATGGTCCCAACTTCTGTATCTTATCCCAAAACTCTTGCGGGTTGTTGGTAGATATCGTTTCTATCTCCACGACCTGTGACTGTCTTTATGCCCGCTATGTTATTAAAACGATTTCTTGATTGTAAATACTTCCGTTCCATTTTAGATGTGACAGCTTCGCACAAATTGCTATATATGTTGTCAATATTTTCCTGAGAAGCTCGACACCTTTGTATCTATACTATATATATATATATATATATATATATATATATATATAGTCAACACAAGACTCGTTAGCTCGCTGTCCATAAAGTCACTAGGTATATTTCTAGTGTTAAATCGGGGTCGCTTAATCTCTTGATCTCCAGACAGTGTTTGACCTACATTCACATAGTATGATAGGTAAACTCTGTAATTATTGCTGAATTGTCGGATAATCTCGACCTTTGCCCTAATAGATCATGCAATTTATGTATCAAAAATCCACAAAGCAATAATTAGATGGATTATAGACTGTTGTGTTTTCTCTTCAAAAATTGATTATGATTTGCAAATCATGTTTACATCAGGAACTACTTTACGGTTATTACTATTGCCACATATTCAAATTTTTCAAAGGACTGGTTACTGGATAAACTAAAACGGTTTAAGAATATCAATAGGGTAAATATAATAGGGTTATTATTACAGTAGATTGATCTGGGGGAAGCTGTATTCGCTTCGAATGGATTTGCCTGATCGGTCTCACGAGGCGCGCAAGCGCGCACCGAGTGTGATCCGACCTTTGCAAAATCCACGAGACCCGAATACGAAGTCCCAAAACTAGCTACTGTTATGATGACCATTTTATTATTACCTTTTACCATTTTGAATTCTTGTGTTATTTCTTGAACGACTTCTTCAATGTTTTTCGATATTAAATGGGATACTTAGTGAAGTTTGATGTGCGTTATTTATAGAAATGTGTCGGTCATGCATATTTATAATATTGTCTGGCCAGCATACTATAGGGGTGGTACAATACGGAATTTAAGAGGACAATACGGAATTTTTTGTTCTGGCTGTTCATATTTATTTGGAAATACAAGCCGTATTTTTTTTTTACAGGAATTATTATATAGGTTATAATTAAACTTTTAATTGATTGCCATATTATAATGCACGTTGTTAAGATTATTCTTTACATCAGCGTGAAAGTTTCAGTTCATTTTTTGCCAAAAAAGTCGTTAAAAAATTTCATTCAGATCAATACTATATCTCAAAGCGATTTTTGTGACTTGTGTACGTTATTTTAGTGCAACATTATGACTTTTTTTGAACATGAAAAATAAAAAAAGAAAATGTATAGATATCAATTTAATGAACTTATAAAGTGATATGAGTTATGTCAGGTCGTTTATTTAGGACTAGGTTGGGGAGGTGCGCAACCCAGGTCTTAAACCTGCAAAGCTTTCGTTTACTTTGTTTTACGCATGTTTAAAGCTAAGACCGCCGAATTTTTTTCTTGTTATTTTAATACCTCTGGATGCATATTCGGAATTGTTATGTTGTTTTGCTCAGCATTTGCTCTTTATAACTTGATAATATAATAAATTATTTGCATCGTAAACCAATAATAACCATATTTGCAAAATTCTATGAAATGACCATTCAAATCTCAATTGTTATTTAAATAATCTCTACACCAACATAATACGTTCTGCTCACGGGATTAAATTTATTCAGACTGAAGGAAGCAAATTTGAAAACTTAAAATGATTCAAATTGTCAGCCCTTTTCGTGTGCAAATCTGTCTTCATTATTTCCACAGGAAAATGTACAGATCTGAACAGTCTCGTTTGCGTCCCCGTATATTATCATGCAATTATAAACACTTAAACGTAACAAACATTTTATTGCCCCTAGCCATATATTCCTTGATCCTTCTTGTATTGTTTTGAAATTTATGTTACACTGTATTGTTGCCACCCAATGCTGGCATGTTTATTTAGTTGAGAGAACTGATCCTTCTGAATTGCCCGTGTTGTAATTTCCTACATTGTTTTTCAGTCATTTTAGTTAAATTCATCCTGAGCGAGCAGCCTTTTCTAATACATTTACGTCCAAAGCATGGATGGCATAATGGCTTGGACAAATAATATTCATTCGGACACACAGTTGTTGTACGCACCTGTTAGAATGAAGTTACATTTTTAGAAAATGTTACATCATTTGCATTTAACGGACTTTAATTTAATCTTCAATAACTTAAGAATAATCTAAACGTCAGTTAGATCTCCTATGAGAGGATGACCAAAAATAAAACAATTTTTAAGCCTTGTTAAAATACTACACCTATTAATAACTATAAACGATTGTTAAAAATGTTTCAGTTGCTTCAACCATTGCAAGTTTTGTCTGTATTTTCCTAGTGGGATGTCTATACTTTTAGTCTATAGTGTTTTTTCTTTTCTGACATGAACTGAATAAATTGGTAAGGTATTGTACTCATGAACTAATATGGAATGATGCTCGATACAGTTGATTATCTGCTTTTTACTATGAACCGCCTCGTCGAAACTTTATGTGATATGCTTATACTGAAGGTATTGAAGCATAACAATACAATCTTCTAGTCTAAGCTACCTTTTTGTCTTTTGTTACTGGTTTCAACGCCCTATCAGACTCTAGAAATACACTATTGTCACCACACTCACTATGTACACTATCATCTAAGGTATCTCTCTTGTACAGAACTGAATTAGTCTGGTTAAGATTCTCACTCACAGCAATGTTTTCAGATTCTTGTTCCGCTTAAGGGCCTCTCTGTGTAGATAGCTTGTTTTGATTTAGACTTTTTTACTGTCATTACTTCTGTTTTTCCGTTTTTCTCGGACTGTTTTATGTCCTTAAGTTTTATAAAACATTTTAACACTATAAGTCCATGAAACTAATCTCCCCTTCCCGCCCCCCCCTCCCCCCCCCACCCCCCCCCCCCCCCCCCCCTCCCCCCCCCCCCCCCCCCCCACCCTCCCCCCCCTCATCCATCCCCCGCCCTCCCCCCCTCCCCCCCCCCCCCCCCCCCCCCTCCCCCTCACCCCCTCTCTACCCTTCCCGCACCCCATCCCCCCCCCCCCTACTCCCCCTACCTCCCTCACATCCCCCCTACTGAATAATACTTGGCTGTTAAAGGCGGCCATTGCTCGTTCCACGTGACAGTATAATTTATTATTATTTTTTTTGTTAGTCATTCTGTTTAGATTAGTTTCTCCATCCGGAACATAAACTTGTATCACTTGATGAGATTGCACATCGTATACTTTAATTGCATAGTCATGTACATGTTATGCCATTTATCAATCTGCTTCTTGCAGTGAGCTTTTGTCTGTGTTGTTGCATCACTTCTAAGTTTGGTGTAGCTCAACGGGCTATATGTCTGAAACATAAATTCTACGGAGTGCATTTGTTTGTTCACTAATTAAAAAGTAAACTAATACTGAACTAACTGAATACCAAATTAATGTTATCTAATAGTGTTACTAATTGTCACAATTACGTAGGGATCGTTTTGATTGGGGTGTGGTGGATGGAAATTTTTTATCAGACATTGTTTCGTAGTTAGTAGAAGTTAACCGAGAATATTGCACGAGATGTCCGTTTTACATATGTCCGAATTTGGGCTTTGGTTCCCGAACTATAGTGTTTATCTTTATGCTACGCTTATAATAGACCTGTAACCAAAACCGGTTTGTTTCACGAAACTGCAGTAAACTTACCTGTCTAGTATAGATACGAGATGAAAGACTGGCGATTTTGTGAAAATAAATGTTAAATTATTTTTTAAGGATTTAATATAAATTATATTTTTTTGTGTAGTTTATTCTGCATGTATTGTTTTGTATACTCAAATATATTTAGGAAAATTGTACCCCATATATTCTGAATTTCTATTCAATTATTTAGAATTCATGAATAAGTACATTAAGACATGAGAAATAAAAATAAATTTCTGAAGTTAGGGTCAAAGAGCATGCCCTTGATTGATAAGCGTTGAAAAATAATCCATATTTACAAATATTATTGATACATATCAAAAAAAAGGGGTGAATGGAATTTATTGACATTTCTCATTGAGACTGAATAAAATTGGAAGGGACCTCGGATAGCTCCCAGGAACAGGGCAAACGTTGAAAGTGCATGAATCGGTTTGCGTCTGTTCTTGTGCAGTGTATTTGAAAATGTAACATTCCCACGTGACCTAGAACCAACTGAAGCAGTATTCTTATTTTCAAATATTAAGAAGACATTCAAGAAGAGCGCTCTGTACAAGTACAATAATTATACCGGATGTACCTTTTTTCTCTTTATTCAACTTTATCAAACTTACAGATTATGTCCTTTATAGGATAACTCCAGAACTATCAAATCGGATTTGCTGATGATAGCAAGAGACATAAAGAAAGTAAACTGTATAAGAACCACGAAATTATCTCGCTTAGTTTCTACATCAGTTCCTATTTTAGAATTTAATTGTTTCGGTAATAGTGATAAACATCTATGTAACTAATGAAGCATGAACGGGTGTTACTAGTCTACCTTTTCAAATACCAGCAAAATATTCATTCCATCTAAAAAAGAGTAGATACGGATGCTTCTGGTATCTGACATGCATTTTATCAAACTTACTTTTTACCAAAGTATCGAGAAAGAACCGCTGTTTACGACAGCTGATAGGGCCTGTGTCAGAAGGTCTCTGGTAGTTCACTTGCTTTAGGGATTGTTAAATAAGATAGGAAACATTTTAGCAGCCGCTCATAAAAAATGACTTCACAACAAGTGTTGTCCTTTACATATACAAGCGCACATGAAATGTTTGACCTCGTTTCCTTAACAGATACGTTGAAATCTATTAACAAGTGCAATGCAACAAATTATCTTGATATTCGCGTATTGCTTTAATAGGCATATTTAGTAAATAATTTAACAAATATATCCTAAATACTGATCTACATGAACACAGAAAAACGGTCATTCCGATCGTAATATAATCAGAAGCCATTGACCTTTGCTTTTTTAAATTAATATAATTATAAATAAACTAATTCAATTTCAGTTTCACTCAAATTATACAGAAACAACATTAGTGTCAACATTCTACTGCGAAAGTAATGGAATAGAACCCTGAAGAAAGGTAATGGAAAGTGATAATTCCAGCGACGAACTGAGTAAATATGTGCGTAGGGCAGTCGGAGCCAGGATAAGTAATGGTAAAAACAATAAATCTTTTAAGCTGCTTTATTGCGCATCTATTGACTCGAATGCCCCTGATGTAGAAAAGTTCCATCTTCAATGTGACTCAAAAAAGCCAACATTGACAGTTTTGCATGGAAAACACAACACTGTATTTGGCGGCTTTACATGCGCTCGATGGAGTTCTTCTAAACATATATTCTAGGTAAGATACTCAGGCCTTTCTGTTTTCACATGATGGATATCGAAGGGGCCGAATGTAACGTTTTTTCCTGTGAAGCGACCAATAAAACCGACATAGCCATTACATGTGATGCAAAACTTTGAGTTCCAACCTTCGGGGCATAATCACTTAGGAATCATTACGATCTCCTTGGTTTTTAAGAAAGTTCTAATCCTGAATCAAAACAGAAAGGAAACTTCTCATTCAAATTAATTGGTGTGTTTGATATAGAAATGCATATAATACAAACGTGGCTGACGGAGGAAAAAGTAAAGAGCTAGGGACATCAAGTTGGGAATGTTACTGGTGAAGAAGATTGAAGTCTTCCATGTGATAGGTGAGTCGACATCTTCTTGCTTGGGAATGGTTAGCATTGTGCATATTGCTTTTATTTTTCTTCTCTTTATTTTTGAAGGATGGTCATAAATTTCTGCAAACCAAAATAAACACTGTTTAGCATGAGCGTGTTGGTACGTTTTTGTTACGTATTATTTACGATCTCATTCAAGATAAGTTTGTGTGTGTGTTTATATCTAGTTTTTTCTTCATATACTCATCCCTCAAATTACTTGGAAAGCGTCAATGAGTTGTGTCAAGGTGTGGCATTTATATGGAGTACTTAAATGTGTAATAAAGTATCTACTCTATCCGAAAGTAGCGTAGAATAAAATCTTTATTGTGTTGGAGTATATTTCTTGTACAGTCAGAGGGTCCATTTTATTTTATATATATATATATATATATATTTTTTTATATTTTATATATATATTTATATATATATTTACACGGTTGAATATGGTAAATATGCGCATTTTCGTTTTTAAGCGCATATTCGAATATTAAGACGCATATCAATATATAAGCGCAATAGGCCGTACCGTTATTCCGTTTGGGATTTTTTTTTTTTTAATTTTGCGCTTGTCTTGCCCACGTGAATGGATTTTTTTCTCGAGTACGTCAATAACTGTCGTTACGTTTTGCTTATTTACACAGTTCTTTTCATAGTAGTTCATGGTCTCGTGTTAATCGTTGCATTTGTTGTATTGGGTTATTATTTATTACCATGACATTTAACTTTAATTCATCGACGAGGTTTTTATTTTTGGCTGGGATGTGTTCTTTTGTGTATGCCACCTACCGTCCCTACCCATTATGCCTTAGAGGTTGTTAATTGCGTGCGGATCAATTCGTTATTTATGTGGTCTGATTTGTTATTAACGATTTGCGTGGTGGGTATGCTCTTTAGGACCTTTATTTGCGAGATTTTTTTTTTTTATTTTTCTTCTATTTTTGTTGTTTTTTTTATTTACTAATACAGTTCTTTCACAGGCGGAGTTAACTCAAGTGGACTATGACGTTGATGTTTTAATGATATCATTTCTTGAAATAGTTCTTTTTCAGTACCAAGCAAGTCTCTGTTACTTTTAATTTTAGGTTACTTTGAAATTTGTTTATTCTAAGTTAGTTTCATTTCCAAGTTTCTGCCATGCCTATAACGGACTACAACAACCGAAACAGATAAATACTGAATTAAACGTTTTAGTGTGATGGATATGTAATGTAAATAGATACTTACTGCCCAATATATTAGCATTATTCCTATTTCTGTGTTTGTTTTATTTCTTACGTTATGAAAGTTTAGAGATTATTAATTTACTCTTCCGTTTTCAGAGAGATCGAGGTAAAATAATTTTGTCTCGAGGTAGGTGCATATCTGATTACTGGTAAACAAACAACAGAAGCAAAAGGACGTAATTAACGGTATTATATGGTGAAAATTGTTGATAAAAAATACAGGCGACATGTGTTTTTGCCTGCTGAATAGCCGATAGGAGTTAAAAGATTTTAACGTCTATTGTCTGATAAAATGATAATCACGATAAGTCAATAATCAAGCTTTTTGAATAGAAAATGTTTTCAATAAATGAAAGTAAAAGTTTGAATACCAGAAAAGTTGTTTGCGTTGTCATAACAGTCGTCATTGTTTTGTAAATCTGTGAAAAGAATATGGATATAATGCTACAATCTTAGTGTTGAACAGTTATTGAATGGTCCGAGAGATTGAACATTTTTTGCAAATTACGTATTCATTATGCTTTCATTATGTCTAAATACTGTATGCAATGAAAGGAAGTAGTTCACTGCGCACGTCCATGACCATGTTTTACTTTCGTTTTCTCAACCAAGCTAAGCACTGTCAATATTCTTAATATATCAAAAATAGGCGCACACGGCTTGTCTATAAGCGCATATCAAATATAAGCGCATAGTTTTAGCTTAAGTATAAGGGCATATCAAAACGTGGCGCATAAAGTGTCACTAAAGTTATTGTAAGCGTATACGCTTATTTACCAGATTTTACAGTATATATATGTGGAAACCGTATAAATAATGTAGGATACATCAAGGGGATAAAACTTTCGTTACTGTTCCCTGACCACAAAAACATTATACCGTCCTAATGTTTAGATGATAGCCCAAAAAATACGGGGACTAAATTTATAACATTGCAGTAATCCTTTTAGGAAGATGCTATTGTAAGTCATGTAAATTGTCTATTTTATATCCAGAAAATATAAATAAAAGGTTTACGTTTGAACTTCTATCTACATTTTTGTCGCTTCATAGGAGAAAGTATGATAAAGTTATGGAAAACGAAAGCACCACTCCATACGTTCAAAGATGCCTGTTTACTCCATAAAATGTCACAAAAATGACATCATCAAGAGGGGTGGGATATACTTGCCGCTCCTCCCATTCATTAATTCCGTCGTCTTATCACACTTTACATATTTTCAATTTTAAGAATTAATATTTGAATGTAATAATCATTTTGAACTCGGAGCATATTTTCGGTGGAAACATGTACTTTGAGCAAATACGTCTGTTTTGTTTTATAATCAAATCTTTTGATAAAAAACGAGTGTCTCCATTATTTAAACATATACTAATCAAATAAAGAAGATTATATTAAAATATCAAAAATATATTAAACTCGGCATAACGTGACAATAGCACATTTTAAAACATATTCAATTACACAGACTGATTGAAATTAGTTTGACACCCAAAATGTCTTAAACCAAATCTTGGTTTGTATATATATTTCCCTCTCTTTGTGTGTGTCTAGGGACAGCGTTGTCTTATTCTATCCCCCTGATCAGATCGCACTGTTTCTGTAATTGTAAAGTTTTGATGAACTTGTCGCCCTGATAGGCAGTCTTCAAGGTTTGAACGTGTTAATCATGAAAATGGCGCTATAGAACACTTGTTTAACAATAAACAAAACGTACAATAGCATTTTGAAAGTATGTATGACACATTTCAATGCATTTCATAGAAAGTGAGATACATTGTGCTCAACACAAGCAAATGTTAAAATCGTTTAGAAAGTGCCAGCCCATGACTGAATATTGCCAGGAGGGGAGCAACGGGGGTCTTCCTCCACCATCCAAGCTTGAAAGTCGCCAAATGACCTATAACTGAATTGGTGCGACGTTAATCTCAACAAAAATATAACACATCCACATGAAACGGGACTCATATCAGATTTCCTTGAAAAAGAAAAGACCAATAGCTGCAAAAATGTTATTTTCACAAATCAGTTTTTGTAGTTAAACGTTGTTGTTTTTTATGTCAACGATTGAAATTCAATCAGGAACGGGCTTAAGGTCAGAGGGGCCAAGTCTCAGTAAGGCTGCAATATTCACAAATCTGTAAACTATCCCAGGAACATTTATAACCGATGGTATGTAGGTCGTGTCCTTTTGAATAAACGTGTTTTTTTCTTCAAAACTCCTAATTGCATCTTTCAGATGACGAGTATCCTGAACCTTGGAGAACAAAACTTGAGGTAAAATTTTAAAATTCATCTGAGTAAAGATTGTTCGAAGTTCTTTCTTATGTTTAGCACGCTAGATTGGATACATATTTAAAAGTGACTTTTAATACTATTTAGGCTTTGCTGATTGTATCGGGCACATGTTACAATTTATTGATGTACTTAATACACCAAACAAGCAAGACCATTGAAATATGTGTATCTATAACCTCACCCATCTAACAGTCCATCTTATTAGTAGCAATAAAGGCAAAGTCGAAGGCCTTCACGCAAACTTGAAACAGCCTGATATGTACTCGTAGAGAATAACAGACCACTGTCTTTTCATATGAATGTTATCAGGTCGAGGCTGGAACCCCTTCCCACCATATCAATCGTAACCTGATAACATTGATGTCAACAGACAGTAGCCTGTTATTCTATTTATCATAAAACTCATACAAACTGCCTAGAACAACATATGTCCCCATCTCTTATCTCGTAAAAAAATGACCTCTGACGCAATAAAATAATAAATTTACATTTTTTATGGATTAGAAAACTTATCCGCCCGCGAAACATCTGCATAAAACAATACGGCAGCCATACTGAATTCAACTTCTACGATGTTTTTTTTTTTTTTACTTTCTGATAGTCTTGAGTATAATTATGAAAGAAACTCTTACCTGCGTCAAAAAAATCATCCTCTTGAATAAACCAGAACATGCTTTATTTATACATTATTAAACATTTGACTCAGACAAATACATGTCCAAAGCGCTGGAAACTTCACTTCTTTTTCCAGACTCAGGGCAGAGAAACTTGAAAAGAAAAACTATACCTTGTCAAATGTATTGTAAACCTTTCTAAGAATCGATTCATGTAAACATTGTAATATCATGTTGAATTTTACATAATAACGTCATTCGGTGCTATTGTCTGTGTGATAAATGTAGAGACAACCATATTCAAGGGAATTTTATGAGATTGCAGAATCTATTTTTTGAAAAAAAGTTTTTCAACATCGAAACTTGACTCTGTAATAAAATTCAATCTGGAAGGAAACTGATGTAAATACTAGTCTGTCAATATGGGAGGAGTTTAATTTTAATATCAGGTCAATGAAAATATAATATCAGGCAAGTCATATCAGGCACTTTTAGTTGTATTATAATCTCTATAGTAGTAATTCTATAACAACACCATGCAATATTACATTTTCTCGGTCTTTCATATTGATATTCTTTATTAAACGTTGTGTTCGTTTTAAGAAATTGATTTCAGAAGCATGAAGTCGTCCATCGACGGATACGACAAGTTGGATAGTCACATATTTAGCACTAAAATCACGCTTTGCTTGAGCAACTTTGAGTAAATGCACGATATTCGCATAGTAACCTTTTGTATTGACGAAATCGTTCGAATCGAACGTATGACCACTAGGATATTCGTACAAAGAATTGCAAATGGGTTTGCATCAGCCGCATCGTTATATTTCTGTATATGCCGATTACGGTGTGGCCTTTGTTAAGGCACTTTATCGCGGTTGCCTAAATTGACCCAACTTACCAAAAAGAGCTTAGGTAAGGTATAACTTGTTTTAACAATTTTGAAAATACTGTTGCTCAAAATCTTTATAGAGTTTATATTCATTGTATTACAAATCGACGGTACACAAAATTTACCTTCATCGTATCTGCACATAACTCCACCTAAGTTAACGCATTCGGATTGCTTATATTAAAAGTAGTACGAAAACACGTTCAAGCTTATATTATCAAAAGCATAACTTCAAATTGTCACAATACTAATGGTATCCAAACAAAAGTAAAGTGAGACAGTGTTTTATAAGAGAATATAGTAGGCTTAAATACAAAATATCGTTTCTTTTTTTTCAAATCCGTTACAGTGAGCGACAGAGTAAAAGTAGATCCTTCACTTACCAAAATATCAGGCAACTTTGCAGCAAACATTTTGGTGAATATACAGCAAACTTTCTTTAGGGAAACTTTTACCATGCAAATTCGTTTGCGGTAAATTTGCATGGTAAACGTTTGCGGCGAATTCGCCGAAACCTTTCTGGCGAACTTCTGGAAATGTTCTAGTGAGCTTTTGGCAAACATTTTATGCATAACAGTTTGCGGCACCTTTGCCACAAACAATAATGTAAATTTGTTTGCCGTTTATTTGCTGCAAACTTTTTGCGCTAAAAAAACAAGCATTTTGTTTTTGAAGAACAAAGAAAATTTAATTCAGCAGTATATTTTCAAGAAAAGAAAGAAAAGGAAAATTTGACTCTTAAATTAACGAAAAGAATCATCTGGTGAATCAGGTGAAGATATGTTTTCTAAGTAATTATACAGTAAGAAATACAAAATTCCTGTGTCTTAATCAGTTTGCGGATTCACTAAATTATCTGCTGCTATCTATAGTATCTAGTGGTCTTAAGATTACATAGTCATGCATGCGTAATAATGTGAAAACTAACCATACATCGCAACATCATTTATCCGCAGAATCAAACACAGTATACTTCCGTGATTTATCCATCTCTTTGTAAAGTTTTTTTGTTTAGTATGGCAACAAAAATAATCCATGTTATTACATCGATGTTCAGCTACTGCTGTTTGGTAGTTTGAAATTGTAGCCAAAATCTACGCAGCCAATAATAAAAAAAAAACAAAGAAGAAGTCAAGTGATACTGTTCTGGCAATCCAGTGGAGAACTTTCACATCTGGTCAGTTATTATAATGGCTAATGTTTTGTAGACGAAGGTATAAATAAAGATTCCGGTGACGTTTTGGTAAACAAAATCATGTGATAAAGTTTCTGGCGATGTTATGGCAAACTCTTGAATCAGTAAAGTCTTCTTAGGTGAGTTTGCAGAAAAGTCACCGAAACGTTTTCCGAAAGATCGCCGCTACCGGCAAACTCCTGCAAACATGTTTTACTCTGTTCTGGTGAAATTTAATATTTGCGGCAAATATGCCGAAAACTTTTCATTTTGGTAAGGGCTGTTAGGAAAGTGTGTTGAATTTTTAAACATTGACAAGTACATTATAAACCATCGCTTAAATAATTTCAGACGCATATTTATTAATAATTACACTTTATTGATACTTCAGTTGTATATTTGAGCATGTGAACAAAATTGTTACTTTGTACATGATTATGTTAGAAACATAAAAATACAGGTATACTACAAAATTCACGCAGTCTTCTCTTTTTGTTTTACTTGTAGCTATTAGTTACACATTTTTATAAATTATATACCTCATCAAAATTATTATATACATCCATTATGCTGTTCACAACTTTTCTGTTCCCGATATATTTAGGATGAACATGTCGAGGAGATAAAGAAACAACTTAAAGAGAAGAAACCTATACGTGGGTTAGGCATCAAAAAATATAACGTACTTCTGATTGGGACGATCGGTGTCGGAAAGTCTAGTTTTTACAACACCCTTGCGACTGCATTTAGAGATAAAGTAGAGACATTTGCTCCTACAGGAGGGTCGAAAGGAAGTGTCACAAATCAGGTAGAATTTACATGTTAACTCTTAAAATCAGTTTTCAGAAAAGGCGTCTATAAGAAGATTCTTTGGAGTAAAAAAAAAACGCAACAAAGTAAAATAACAGCAGACTCGGTTTAAATCTCGGTATTCCGCTCTACATGATAATGTATTTCGATTTATTCATTTAACCCCCCCCCCCCCCCCCCCTACCCCGAACAACAAAGTTGTAAGGAAGGAGTGGGGGTATGCTGGTTTCAGGTTGTCTGTGTGTCTGTCCGTCGACACAATCTTGTGCGCACTATCTTTCTCATCCCCTTGACACAATTTAATGAAACCTCACACAAGTGATCAGTAACAACAGTAGTTGTGCATGGGGCATGTTAGGTTCTTTCAGGGAAAAAAAATGCAGAGTTATGGGACTTTGTTGTTTTCTTCATATACTATATACATAGACACAATCTTGTGTGCACTATCTCTCCTCATCCCCTTGACACAATTGAACGAAACCTCACACAAGTGATCAGTAACAACAGTAGTTGTGCATGGGGCATGTTTGGTTCTTTCAGAAAACAAATTGCAGAGTTATGGGACTTTGTTGTTTTGTTCATATACTATATACATAGACACAATTTTGTGTGCACCATCTCTCCTCATCCCCTTGACCCAATTTAATGAAACTTCACACAAGTGATGAGTAATAATAGTAGTTGTGCATGGGGTATGTTAGGTTCTTTAAAAAATGCAGAGTTATGGGACTTTGTTTTTGTTAACATACTATGTACATACAGTCTGCATATGCAATCTTGTGTGCGCCTAATCTTCCGAACCCTTGCACACAATTTAATGAAACTTCACACAAGTGATCAGTACCAATCCTTGTTGTGCACGGTGCATGTTACGTTCTTTTAGAAAAATATTCTGTAGAGTTACGGGACTTTGCTTCTTGTTTACATACTGTGTACATAGAGTCTGCATATGCGATCTTGTGCGGGCCTAATCTTCCGAACCTTTGCACACAATTTGATGAAACTTCACACAAGTGATCAGTTCAAACCCTAGTTGTGCATTGTGCATGCTACGTTCTTTTAGATAAATATTCTGCATAAGTATGGGTCTTTGTTTTTTGTTACTATACTGTATACATACAGTCTATATACATACAATCCACATAATTATGCAATCTTGCGAGCGTCAAATTGCAATGTACTGTGTCAGTGCATGCGGGGGGTACATTCATCACCTTTAGTGATAGCTCTAGTTTTATTTCATTTTTTCATTTCTATAGACAAGAAACTACAATGTTCATGTTTGAAAAGTACAAATTTATTATTGACAATATGCAAACTACAGTCATTCTTTTTTCTCTTTAATATTCAATATAAGTTCTGTTGTATGCATCATGCTGAGACAGGAGGAGTCTACATTAATGAAAATGTAAATGTTTCACTGCCTTTGCTGAACCATGTTGATAAAAATGGTCGGTGTCAGCATGGTGTTAGAGTTGTCTTAAAATAAATATAAAAGTTTGATAAGGGATGTAGTGTTTTCATTAAACAGCCTAGTATTTTCGTTTAGTAGTTATTTGATTCTTCTGTTATAGCATGCGAGTCCCTTTTTCAAAAGTATTATTTCATTACCAATTTTGTAATATCTGAAAAGGCAAATGCCGCGATGGAACCATATCATTAATTTGCAACATTGATATATTTAAGGTATCAGGTGCTGTTTGTGGGTTTTTACCTGTAATTGGACTCGTGATTGTTGGTTTGTCTGCAGTGACTTGTTTGATAAAAGCGTTTGTTTCATAGTATAGTTCCCCGTCCGCTGAGTTTGTATTTTATGAGAGATATGCACATTTCATACTTTCTTAAGAACCTGTCAATCAAATCAAACCAGATGATAATCTGCTTCACTGTTTGCTTCTAATGAACCTTCTAATCGACTTACCTATGTATTATTGTCTTTGATTTATTTCGTGTTTCTTACTTATATTTTACAACAAATACATATTGGAACTGCTTGGTTTCACTCATATTATTTGTTAAAATAGATTAAAGCATACACGATTGAGTATGAAAAAGATGCAGAACTATGTGTACGAATATTTGACATCAGGGGATTTGAATCCCAGAGAGGTTATGAGCATGAACTTGCTCTAATACTAAATGGACAATTACGTATCGGGTATCAAGTAAGTACTATATTTATGTCTGCTTCTTAATGGTAAATTACCTGTCAGTCTTAAAAACCGCGAACTGTTGAAACATGCGGAATATGATTTTTGCTCTACATAAAGATGTTCACTTAATCTTCAGGGGACGCGATCTTGGTTTGATACACATTGTCAAACATCCAGACCATTATTATATATTTTATCTCGAAATTTCTTATTTCCACACTAAAGTGGAAAATTCATTTTGATTGGGATTTTCAATATACTGTCAAAACTGCTTTCTAGAAAACGGGCTTCCTGGTGGATTTTTGTTTTTTTTCAAACTTCAGCTCAAACCTAAATCCAACAAGAATTTTTTTTAATCTTTACAATCTTTAATCATTATCAGTGTAACCGTCTCTAATATAGCATATCCGTCAAAAATTATACGATCAGAAGGTATCCTTAGGACATCGGGCACATTTTTATCAGGCATATGTATGTTTTTAAATGCATAGAAAATGACGTTACTCTACCTTCAGCTATTTCCGGAAGTAAAGAAAATGAAAGTAGACATGCTAAACTTGAAAATGAAACTCGCCTTTGGATCGGGATTGTCAGGGGTCATGCGCAAGGGAAACCCCGTCAAAATGTATGCGCGGGGACTTTTGTTTTCTGATAATGTGTAGTAAATTCTAAGCATGTTCTTACGATTTGAAAATACCTGGGCTTTAGCACGACATTTCAGCTTTTCATCTACGAAAACATATTTTGACTCGGAATAAAAACAAATCTCAAAGGGGACCGTAACGGAGCAAGGGTATATATGTACATATATTTGGAACTTCGTCACTCAAAAGGTCCTTTTTGATGTTGTTTGAAAGTGTCAGTATATGCATCGGTTGTAAGATATTTCAGTATTTGAGAGATGCAGACCAAGATATTTCAGAAATATTTTCCCAATAAATTTGGTTAATTATTGATTCTTGGGAAGCGTGAAAGGGTCATCAGAGGTTAATACGTTTTATCCCGTTACAGGCGCGGAAAGAATATATATATGAAAGAGCAAAGTCTTCATTTATAGCTCCACTGCTTTCTCAGTTTCCAGACAAACTGTCTAAGCCAGCTGAAGAGGACATATGTAAGACGACAACCTTGGATGACCAAATCCACCTTCTGTGTTTTTTGACGGGCCCGCCTGAAAATTATAACACAGCCCAGATCGAGGAGATTGACAACATCTTACATATAACCAGCGTTAAAGGTATTCACATACAATAATTATCTGAAATTTTCCACTGGTGTAAGTTTTATGCACACAAATTTCAGACAAGGGGTACATTTGAATAGCTTGATTTGTAACAAAGAATACATTTCCCCGTTATAACTGAACGTACTCAGTCGTCGTTAATAAAATGAAACAATATTATATCGAAATCATATCTGGGGCCGTATTCATAAAGAATCTAAAGTTGAGTATAAGAAATTTATTATTTATTCAGGTAAGAAATTTTTTAACTTAAGTATATTTGTTATTCATAAAACAACTTAAGTAATTCTTAGCTAAAATAAAACTTAAGTAAGACATTCTTAAGTAAAAATATTTTGTCCAGCCTAAAAACAGGATAACCCGCATCTAAATATAGTAACGGAAGTACTTGCCCATCTTTATTTAGTAACAGAAGGAGGTCTTCCGTAAAAAACGCTGCATTTAATCCGCACTGTGTGCATTCTGCAGCTCTGCAGATACATTTAATTATGTTTGATTGTCAGAGTATGTGTGCTTTGCAGTAGACAAGCTTACTGTCGCTGAGTGGCTGCATTTTAGTTTTTGACTTTTGACCGTCACAATATAAAACAAACTGTATACGTCGGATTAGTTCGACTATGCTTTACAGTTGACTAGCATATTGTCACTGTTATCTCGTTCACAGTGGCAAAAATCCGGCTCGGAGATTGGAAATTTGGACGTTATTTTTTCACATTATTTCAGTGAAAATCTCTTTTAATAAAAAAAAAATCAGAATTTAATTTTGAATGGTGCTTGGAATAAGTGGCAAATATGTGAGTATAATTGATATATTATGTAAATTCATACCCCCATTCCTCTCGAATTATTATATCTGACTGTAATCTGAAAATGTTTAATTTCTCCCCAAATTGTGAAAAATATCTCAACGCCCTGTCCTAGTACAAATGATAAGACGTTTCTAAAGAGACAGTGCGACAATTTTTGACGAATGCTTCCAAGAACCCTACTCTCTTTGTACCTGTAACTATATTCTTACTGATTTGACTTATTTGGATCGCTTAATTTATTATTCTACATTGTGTTAAATAGTTTTCATCCCTCTAACACATGTTAGACAGTCTCTAACACATGTTAGACAATGACAATCCGATACTTATAATGCTATCATTAACGTTAAATTGTCTAATTATTATGAAAATTGACAGCCTTTTCAATTCCATATCAATTTTAGTCCTCCTACCACCTCTGGGTCCACCCATATAAACTGTGACAAAGTCCGAAACCCAACAAACTGTATAATAGTTTTAAGTGACTGTCACAATACCAATTAATAAATAATAAAATGTAATGTAGTCACTGTCCCAACACTGGGTGTCAATTTCTCTGGTGATTCAAATTGGACTAGAGCTCAAACACGGAATCTTGTGGTGCCATTCTGATACTCTGTCGAATGAGTCAACGGACCATGTACTCTTTGTGAATCATGTCTGAAACCGTGACATGATTTATGTGCTAATTTTAATTTTTATTGGCATGTTACAAACCCATCCTCCATGGCTCACCCTCATTTTACAAAATTGTTAATCTTTCTGTAACTACTTTCTTGTTTAAATCCCTTCTTACTTGTTTTGTTCATGTCCAAAGAATTTTCCTCAATGTTTTGTTTATTAGTTCTACTCCCTCTTACACAGACAGCTCCCTTCCTATAAGTTTGTACTGCATCAGCTACAGTGTGATTATTTCATTGGAAATGCAGTTTAAAATATAGCTGAATAAAACAAAGGAAACATACAGGGAATAGTTTGCCCTTTTAACTATAAAGTATATTCGGAACCTGCAAAAGATAGGGGTTTTGGCAGCCATATATACAGTCTCCATCCAATTGTATCTGTATGCATGGTACATGTATAACAGTTAGATGATCTCTTACTCAACTTCTAATACATATTATGTGAGGAAAAAATAATTACACTTTTTGTGGACTTTAATACTATACAGTCCATCAAAGCATTTGCTTTCGAATTCCATTTAGTTTAATATTATCAACTGAAGTAAATATAGTTTTCAATTTTTTTTTTAAAATACACATGATATTGTGTTTAGTTTCTGATATCATTTTTCCTCATACTTTTTTTTAAATTGTTTGATCACATAGTTCACATTAGTGTCAACCGATTGAATAGCACAGCAAGTCATTTGAATATCTAAACTTGATACTGTAATTAGTTATTACATGACATCAAAAATAAATTTTCACATATTTCAAGTTTCAACTTTGGCTCAGAGAACATGTGTTGAGTACATGGACTAGTGATATATGATTATAAGGAGTCATATATGTCATAGAGAAATGTCTGTCATACTTCATTTCTATTCTAACTTTTTTCTGAAAATAGTCTTCTTCCAAAGGCTGAATGCATTTAGTATTTAATAGGCTACATATTACATACCTTACTACAGTAGGTAGCATCATTTATTATTACATGACTCGTTTTATAAATCGCTGGTTCATAGTTTGTGCTGTTTATCGGTCCATATTCAAGACATGATTTCTTGGCTAGTAAGTCAAACTGTTGAAAAGTAATTTCGCATGTCATATAATAAAACACTAAGTCTTATTGAATGGCTTTAAAACCAGTCATTAGTCAAAATTATTGACCATCAGTCCATTAGACTTTGGTCAATAATTTTGACTATTGACCGTTAAGCCATTCAATACGTACATATCATGACTTCACTTTAATTTTCTTCAATAATTATGAATTAGAAATATATTTCAACAACATATGATGCTAGCAATGAAGGGTATCTAATAATACTTTGGATCAAGGATATTGTCCACTTTTGTTGTGCAGAAAAGTTAGGATTAGTCTGATTTCTAGTTAAACCTTTTCAACACATTTTTAAGTACCTATAATTGAAGCATACTTTTTTGACAGCATACAGCTGGAAGCAAGTACAGTGTGCATATTATTCATGATAGTGCCTGGGTGATGATTGCAGTATTCTGTATGGCTTTGTGCATTTATATCAATTATTTTAGTGCAAATAATAATAATAATAATAATAAAAATAGTATTACAGTATTTTAATTAGGAAATATCTAGTCACTGTTGTGCAGACTGAATTTAGGTATACTGTACCCATTGTACAGATTTACACATAACTAGATTCTTCCTATAGAAACTTTTTCATATAGGAAACAAACTTAAAATGATAAATTAGCATGATTTTTTTTACTGAATTTCAAAATATTTGAGGTCCCTGCATCTTGAATCTTTTTAAAGACCTTCTAATTAGAGTAAGGTTCATATCAGTAGACTGTCACCCAGCTTTCCACGAAAAATAAATAAAAAGTATGAACTCCAAAGAAACATGTATGAGCATTTTGATACAAAATATTTGAATAAAATAATGCTCTGCAATGAGACTATTTTAGTCCATAAATACTAAACTGTTTCTATTTGCTGCCACTGCAGTACATACTATTCACAAGTATTCTATTACATAGTTTTTGTCACTTTATCGGGGACTGACAAATATGTGTGTTCAAACAAGGAAAACTGCTTTTACTACAGGACAATAATTAAAAGAATATGACTTCACACAGGTTAAAAGTTAATGAGCCATGAGAAAACCAAAATAATAGTAGGTTTGCGATCAGCATGGGTCCTGACCAGCCTGGGCATCCTCGCAGTCTGGTCAGGATTCATGCTGTTCGCTTTCAAAGCCTATTGCAATTAGAGAAACCGTTAGCAAACAGCATGGATCCTTACCAGACTGGGCGGATGCGCAGACTTGTCTGGATACATGGTGGTCGCAAAACCCTTATATTGGTTTTCTCATGGCGCGGCTCATATATGAGCTATTCAGAAATAAAAAAAAAAAATAACAATGAAATTGATGGTTTCTAAGCATGTTGTTATTCATATGAAGAAGCTGGTTTGAACATAATTTGTTTGATTTAGTTTGTATGGAAGGCCACAGCATGCTTACTACGAAATCTTTCCCTGCAATTACCAAATGATCAATGTCATATAATTCTTAAATCAATGCTTATTGCTAAAATGGTAAATGCCAAATGTTAAAGACATGCTTATTGCAAATGCTGTATATTAATGGGTAAAAGATCTTTATCAATATATGTGTAGCTTTATGCTTACTGCTGAATGCAAAAATGAAATGCTAACTACAAAATATTTTATTTCAAATACCGACTGTCAAGTTGGAAGTTTTAAATGATGGCTGTTAGATGGTGTCTATTGTGTTTCTCGAACAAAACTGTGATTTTCGGTCTTAAATAGGTTCATGTTCACACTCGTAAACTTAGAATAATGACCAAAATTTATAGTTCAATCGAAAAACCTAGTTTATTGATCGTAAAACATGCGTTCAATAGAGTAAACGATCGATAAACTAGTTTTATTTTTCAAATACTAACCTATATTTTTGAGCGAAAACATAAGATTCAGGGCGTTAGCCATAGTTTACGTTCGCGAACCTAGGTTTACGTTCGATAGCTTTCTCGATTGAACTATGAATTTCGGTCGTTATCCTAAGTTTATGAGCGTGAACATATATTTACGAGCGTAAACCTGGGTTTACGTGCGTGAATCATAGCTTACGAACGTGAACCTATGTTAACGACCGTAAACCTGGGTTTATGACCGTGAACATGGGTTTACGACCGTAAATATAGATTCACGTTCGTGAACATAGGATAACGACCGAAATTCATAGTTCAGTCGAAAAACATAATTTATCGAACATAAACCTGGGTTCACGTTCATAAACTATGGTTCACGCTCGTAAACCCAAGTTCACGGTCGTAAACATAGATTCTCGCAGGTAAACATAGGTTCACGTCCGTAAACTATGGTTCTCGACAAGCCAATTATCCAATAATTACGTTTTGGTGGAAAAACTAGGATTATCAAATATTAACCTATATTTACCAGCGAAAACACAGGATAACGGTTGTAAACCATAGTTTACGTTCGTGAACCCATATTTACGTTAGATAAACTAGGTTTCTCGATTGAACAATAAATTTCGATCGTTATCCTAAGTTTACAAGTTTACAAGCGTGAACCTAGGTTTACGGCGTGAACCTGGGTTCACGAGCGTGACCCGTAGTTTACGAACGTGAACCTAGGTTAACGACCGAAAATCATAGTTTTGTCCAATAAATCTAGTTTCACACTCGTAAACATAGGTTCATGCCCGTACACCTACGTTCACGCACGTAAATATAGGTCCACGTTCCTGAACATAGAAAAACGACTGAAATTCATAGTTCAATCGAAAAACCTATTTTATCGGACGTAAACCTAGGTTTACATACGTAAACTATGGATCACGCTCGTCAACCCAAGTTCACTGTCGTAAACATAGGTTCTCGTCCATATACCGGTTCACGGCAAGCCTATCATCCAATAATTACGTTTTTGGTCGAAAAACTAGGATTATCAAATATTAACCTATATTTACGAGCGAAAACACAGGAGAATGGTTGTAAACCATAGTTTACGTTCTTGAACCCATATTTACGTTAGATAAACTAGGTTTCTCGATTGAGCAAAAAATTAGACGTCGTTATCCTAAGTTCACAAGCGTGAACACGCTTGAACCTAGGTTCACGAGCCTGAACCATAGTTTACGAACGCGAACCTAGGTTTATCACAGAAAATCATAGTTTTGTTCGAGAAATCTAGTTTCACGCTCCTAAACATAGGTTCACGCTCGTAAACCTACGTTCATGCACGTAAAACGTAAATATAGGTTCAAGTTCGTAAACTATGGTTTACGGTCACGACCGTAAACCTAGGCTCACGCTCGTAAACCTATGTTCACGCTCGTAAACATAGGTTCACGACCGTAAACATAGGTTTTCGGCCTTAATTGATAGTTGATTTGATAACCCTAGTATATAAATCGTAAACCATGTTTTAGATTCTATAAACTACGTTTCTCAATTGAACTATGAATTTCGGTTGTTATCCTATGTTTACGACTGTAAAGTTAGATTTACGAAGTTCAACGTGAACTATAGTTTACGATGTTATCCTATGTTTTCGCTCGAAAAATAGGTTAGTACTCGAAAAACCTGGTTTTTTCGACTGTGAAGTAGGGTTCACGTAATAATTGAACAATTGGCGTACCATATACGAACATTAACCTAGGTTTACATTCCATAAACTAGGTTTCTCCAACAAAATTATGAGTTTCGGTCGTTATCCTATGTTCCCAAGCGTGAACCTGTGTTAACTGTCGTTTACCCATGTTCACGGCGGTTAACCCAAGTTCAAGGTCGTTAACGTAGGTGCATGTTCGTTAACCATAGACTATCGTCAATAGATCACGCTCGTTAACACAGGTTCACGCTTGAAACATAGGTGACTGTAAACATAGTAGGATAAAGACCGAAATTTTTGTTGTCCAAGCGAGAAACTTAGTTTATCAAACGTAAACTACGGTTTACGGTCAATATATTATGATAATAAAATCCACAGTGATTTTCGGGCGTGAACATGGGCTTACGGATGTGAACCTATGTTTACAACCATGAACCGTAGTTTACGGACGTTAACCTGTGTTTACCAACATGAACCTATGTTTACGACCACGAATTTGGATATACGAGCGTGAACTTAGATTTACATTCGGTAAACTAGGTTTCTCAAACAAAACTATTTCACGTTCGCGTTCACGTTCGTAAACTATGGTTCACGCTCATGATCCAAGGTTCATGCCTATGGCGATCCAGTTGTCTAAATATTATGTGAACCAAAGTTCACGGTCGAAAAACTAGGATTAACGATCAATAAACTAGGTCTTTTAAATGTAAAACCAGGTTTTTCGAACACCTATATTTTCGAGCAAAACATAAGATGACGGGCGTAAACCATAGTTAATGCTCGTGAACCTGGATTTACGTTCGATAAGCTAGGCTTCTCGATTGAAATATGAATGTTTGTCGTCATCCTAAGTTCCCGAGCGGAGACCTCTATCTACAGGCGTACTCCTGGGTTTACAAGCGTAAACCATAGTTTACGAACGTGACCCTATGTTAACGACCGTAAACTTGGGTTTACGACCGAGAACGTAGGTTCACGCTAATGGCGTTCCAATTGTCCAATAATTAGGTGAACCTAGGTTCACGTTCGAAAAACTAGGATTTACGATCGATAAACTAGGATTTTCAAACGTAAAATCAGGTTTTTCGACTACTACCTATATTTTCGAGCGAAAACATAAGATGACGGGCGTAAACTATAGTTTACACTCATGAACCCAGATTTACGTTCGATAAACTAGGTTTCTTGACTGAACAGTGAATTTCGCTCGTTATCCCAAGTTCATGAGCTTGAATCTATATTTACGGGCGTAAACCTTGGTGCACGAGCGTAAACAATATACTATTTTAACGACCGTGAACTTGCGTGAATATAGGATAACGACCGAAAATTATAGTTTTGTTCGAGAAACCTAGTTAAACGAACGTAAACCTAGATTCACGTTTGTTAACTATGGTTCACGGTCGTAAACATGTAAGGTTCTCTCGCTCATAAACATAGGTTTACATCCGTAAACTAATGTTCACGACAAGCTAATAATCACATAATTACGTTCTTGGTCGAAAACCTGGTTTAACTTTAGCTTTCGGCCGCGAACTTGGGTTCACCTAATTATTGGACAATTGGTGTGCCACAAACGCTCGTGAACATAGAATAACGACCGAAACTTTTATAGTTTTGTTGGAGAAACTTAGTTTATCGAGGGTAAACCTATGTTCACGTTTGTAAACTGTAGTTCACGCTCGTTAACCCAAGTTCGTGGTCGTAAACATAGGTTCTTGCTCGTAAACATAGGTTCACGTCCTTAAACTATTATTCACGGTAAGCCAATTATCCAATAATTACGTTCTTGGTCATCGAATACTACCTGTATTTTGGAGTGAACAAAAATATGAAAACGGGCGTAAACCTTAGTTTACGCTCTTGAACACATGTTTACGTTCGTCAAAATAGGTTTTCGGCCGAGCAAGAACCTATTTTTACGGGCGTGAACTTGGGCTAGACATAGTTCTTTTCGAAAAACCTGGTTTATTGAACTTAGGTTCACGCTCGTATACCGGACACCTAGCCACTTCTATAAACAAATGTGTAACCAGTTGCTGCTGTTGAAATAGCATGTGCTGCAAACCTGAAAGTGTGTTGTTTGGGAAACTCCATATTGATATTCTATTGTTTAAGTGTAAGAAACAAAAATAGAAATAAACTTACTTTGATAGTTCAAAGCCTTGCAAGTCACGGTAGAAAATTCTTCAACTGTTTATGTAGAGTCTACTTTCTGTTTCAATTTGAACATATTTGATCAGACAGAAGGTTCAATTGCTGAGATAAAGCAACTGAAAACTTTATTTTTACATATTCGGTACGTCATCAATATTGTTTTAGATAAACATTTATTAAAATTTAGAACTGATTATGTGCCTGAATCTGAGAAGGCTAAATTTCACCCCTCATAACGCGAAAACAAAAAACATTCGCTCTAAAAACCAATAGGCATAAAGCGAAAGAAATTGTACACGAACACAATATACTTTAAATTTCTATCCTTACTTTCTATTCTACAAAGAAATGATAGTTTTCCCAAATTAAACAAAAAAAAAATAATGTTTTTATGCAGAAACTATGTCAACATTGACATTTCAGATAAGTTATTTCCCTTGGTCTAGTTTATAAATAGCTTTTATTGTGGACGAAAACATTAAAAAACAACATTAATTTCAGACAGATACAACATGCACAATATGTTAAAGTGCTTTTTATCTGAAAAACTACAATTGAATCGTACTCATGACGCCATCTTGTTTTCTGATTTAAGAAATATCTTAAAAGATAAGACAGGGTGCTAGGTGACTTAAATTTAAGCAAATATGACTCTACTCAAGTCATTTCTTACGTATCTTAAGTTTAAGATGTTTTATGAATAGGGCTTAAGTTGTTTAATAAGACTTAAGCTGAAATCAAACTTAAGTAAAAAAAATCAACTTAAGTCAAAACTTATACTTAAGATGCTTTAATGAATACGGTCTCTGGAATACACGAAAGGTTGTTATAATTATTGTACAGAAAAATCAATTTAAGCTGAACAGGTGTTTGCATATCTTCGAACGTGACCAGTTACAGAACTAAAGGCTGCAAATTTACAAGGTCGTGCGGATATACACATTTCAAAATTCATTTCTCAGATCATAGCTCTATGAACGTATCATTAAATCTAATAAATCACACACTGAAATAAACCTACAAAACCATTATTAGTTATAGTCCATGAGCCAGACCCAGACATTTTGGCTAGCGGTACCATCTGAGGGGATTAAAACTCAATGCTATTTTTGGATAGGTAAACATCTGACAATTCAGAAACTATGTGATAGCATTGCAGTGGTGGTAGCTTTTTGTGCGTTATTAGCCATGTAGTAACACCACCCCAAAATAGTCTTTCATCAAACTTCCGTTATACATAAGTAGACTTTCTATTTCAAACTAATGGTTCTCTCTTATTTTGGAATAAATTTACTTGGAAATTGATAGACAAACAGCTCAGTTTATGTATTTTATGTATTTAATAGAACTGTTATTAAAATATTGCCTCTTTAGCGTTTAGTGATTGCAATTACAGACAAACATAGACCAGTGCTTAAACATAATTAAAGAACACAAATATTGTTTCATAATATGCAGTTAGAAAGGTATTTTGCTCATTCAAGAACTAATATGACATGTTTAAATACATAGAGTATAAGGTAGTACAATTCTACATATCACAAAACCAAGTTGTCTGCCATTGGCTGTTTGGGCGCTTGTAATTTACGGCATATTAATGTGCGTTACCTATTTGTTTGAAATTAATTAATACTTCTATACATCAAAAGTATGAATATCGTTGAATCAAAGCAATTTCTGAACTAGTTTTGATATGTTATATTAACAATTAGACAGTTATTCGCAGACCAATAGTTTTTAATATCAAAGCCATCTTGTTGTTATTGTAATTTACGTGACAATACACGTGTAGACGAAAAACACAAAATATGTTGTTTAAACATGATGTTTTACTATCTGATCTGTCATATTCATGCCTACTTCTGTATCAATGTTCTTATGCTTAAACAGTAAACATTTTTATGCTGAATAATACCAAATGGTACTTTTATACAGTAAAATACGTTACCATAAAATCAAGATTTTCATAATATTTCATATAAACATGTTAAAGTCGTTGTTTTTTAGTACATGTATTATGTTTAGAAAAGAAATATTTTAACTAATCAATAAAATCATTCTTCGGTTGATATCATATGCCATGGTAATTAATTGAATGTAAAAGTGTAATTTACGTTACAATATGTTACCATAATAGGTAATATGCTGCCGTTATTATTTTCAGTCATTATCTTTCTATATCATGTCAAGGTTATTCTTTGTTTTCAATAAACCACATTTTCTATGTATTCAACATACTAGAACATTCTTAGTTATGACTCTTCATCACTGTCTGAATCTTATAAGATATCGTCAATATTGGTACGCGAATAATCTTCATCAGTTTTACTGGTTTCGTTTGTGTCAACATGTTCATCAGGAACGATCTTTTTGTCTAACTCTTGTTCGTCATCAAAGTCCCGGCAATTTTTAACAACACCAGGAAGATAAAGGCTATTCTCATGGGCATATAATCAAATATACACCTTTAAGAAAAGATCAAGGTTGTTTGATTTTGATATGAATAAGAGTAAAACTACAAAAGTATTAATTTAATGTAGAAAAACATGAAGAGATTTGACCAAATTTGAGTATATTATGATAAAGTTTTCCTATTATTTTTACAACAGCTACGCAGATATGTATATTAAAAATTTTGTAGATTAATATAAATAAATGAATAAGTAACTGATAGTTGACTGGACAGATATGGTGGCATCAGGGTCATGTCTATGCCGTCAGAACTATTAAGGACGCCGTCTTGGTTGCCATTCTTGTTGACAAACATTTCGTATCTAACGTTGTTGATGTTCCGATATTTTGGGCGACCATTAAACTGCAAATATAAATAACTCTCTGTCTCCAAAACGTCGTCGGAGAACACATGTTGACGTCCCAACATTTAGCTGCCAGAAAACAGAAGTGTTAGTGCAGTTCCACGTCGTTTTCTTGGGACAGACTAGATTCGTTTGGAAAAGTATGTATCTGCAATAAAATCTACTATCAAAGCATCACCATCAATGATGTAAGATACGCTTTCAGTAGAATGGTATGGTGGAATATTTCTGCATTCACTAAGCAGATAGTTTTCGCAAACAGTTTACGTGAAAATTTATAAACTTTCAAAAATCATTCTTAATCTAAGTGGAAAAAATTCACGGTAGTGCGAACTACTGCATACGATAACAGATACCGAATTAACAGAAATAATAAAGGGAGTTAAAAATACGTTAATTTTGTAACCCATATGAATGTTATAATAAAATATCTATACGTTTTAGACACTCTTAGGGGTGGTGGTTGGGGGTTGAGGTTGATATTACACGCTCCATTCCGTAGAGGGGACTATTAGGTTATCTTAAGGAGGTAGGTTACCTTCATATTTGTATATGCGCATGTCCAACCGGAAGCTAAAGTGACGATTTACGACGACGTTTACGACAAACTAAATATGTTTGTATATTCATTCTTCTGAATACAAATCATGAACCTGTCTCCGATCTGATGCTTTATGGCTTAATAATGCAGAAATAATGAATAAATTGCCGCAGAAACGCTTCAAAACAATGTTGTCTTAAAATGACGTCATTGACGTCATGACGTTACGTGTCAGTTACCGCGCAAAATTAACAGCTTTTACCTTGAAAGTACGTTATTCTGTGCATTTTCTTTATTTTAACTATTTTCAAATAACCATTATTTGCTTAAATATTTCTTGTGAGACTATTGCTCTGAATAATAATCAATATTTTGCTTCTTTTATGAAGTTATATTGAAATGTTATGCGGAATGTAAGAAAATGGACGAAGATAGCCAATGTTATTTGGAATATAGTTGGGTGAAAGGTTACTTATTACGGCCATTTTCAAATAAAAAATCTAGCAGTTTGATTTGTAATACCTGTTTTTCAGGTTCCGTTGATAATTTGTTACTTATATATACTAGAATTTAGATCTAAAATTGTTCAAATTTCAGTAGAAAATTGTGGTTTCTTGAATTAAATTGATGTTACCATGGAAACGAAGCCCGTGACCTATGTATCTAAATGTAAAATTCAAAAGCATTGACACTAGTCTATTTAAGAAACACAGCTTCGGCTTTTTATTTTCATTTCAACAATATCCATGAGAATAATAGCAGCATGCTGAACGATTTTCCATAAAAAATGCCAGACGAGGGGTACTGCTGTAAGTATTCTAAGCTGTGAAATTTGTTTGAATAAATGCAAATAACACGAAAATATAACGTACGTTAGAAATAATATGTTTTAAAGATACATTAACTATAAAGATAATCTTATTCAATATCATTTTATAAGAAATTACGACAAAAAGCAAGATATAAGCTATTTTAAACGTCTCTGTTGCCATGGTTACTTTAAACTTTAAGAAAAATAGGGTACCATGTAAAGTGCTTGGTATTTTGCTGATAATAGTACCCAAATATTCCATGCCGGTCATTAACAGAATGGCACCGAAGCCGTCGAAAACCCGTATTTTTATTCATAGTTGTTTAAAAATGAGAGAAAATGTGTTACCATGGAAACACGGGCCCCGCGACATACACATTTTAAGCTGATATTAGAAAGCTTACGTTCATTCTAGTAAAATTATCAATTATGCAGACTTCTACGGATATCAATGAAACTAAAATACACTGAAAAGTGTTAAATATCCGTATTTTCCTTCTTCTTTCAATATGAAATACCTTTGGAGGGTCATGTTCTTCAAACCTTGATAAAAACTGAACTAGAAGGGACAGAGACAAACGAAATTGAGATTGTAGCAGTTAAAACTTCATATATGATGAAATTCAAAAAAATGCTTCGGTTCAACTAATTTGAATTTACCCTTGTAACAAGGTAACCTACCTCCTTAATGCAGTTCAGTTTACTATTTTGACACATTGTCTCGTTAACAAGATAATATTATCACGAAAACTTTCTCCTACTTTCACGAAAGTTTACTCAATTTTTCGCGAAAAGTATTGTTTTTTTTTTCGGGAAAGTTCATAAAATGTTCATGAAAACTTTATGCTTCTCGTATGCAGAAACATGCCACCATAGAATGGCTTGTTGCAGCTCGATACTTCCTTCAACGTAGTATAATAGTTTGGGTTTGTCCGTCTCTGTTGGCATTCCGTAGGATGTTGCAAATGACACAGGAAATTCTATGACTACATCATGCGTCTTCAACAACTAATATCACAAATAGTCCAAAACACATTTCTTTCAGCCCTTATCTGAGCCATTCTATTCTGCGAGCTGGTCACTTTCTTTGATTTTTTAAAGTAAAGGCCGCTATTGCCAATTTCTGCTTTGAATGGATACATGCATTTTTCTACATCTGTCATCACTTTTTTACATCCGCATAATCGGCTTTGATCTGCGCAGGTTCCACTTCTTTGTGTGCGGATTTGTCTTCTGAAGTCATGTCTGTTTTCGGTTGTGTAGCTTCAACATATTTAGCTCACATGTGCTGTGTTAAAAAACACCTGTAGTATGAAGAATATTGTCTGCTGAAACTTATGATGCTTCCCATTTTCTTGGCATGAAGGTTGATAGTCTGTTCTATAGTAATTTACACATTCTGTGATGCTGTTGCGGCTTATCTAGACACACTGAAGCCACAAACCCTCAAAAGCTTTTCTGCACAAGGATGGGTTACTTCAAGATTCATCATTAGGAGCAGATAGGGGAGCGGTAGTCTAGTGGATAAGGTGTCGGCTCAATCCAGGAATCGTAGGTTCGACAGCCCCACTGGGATCACAACCATGTCTTTTCTAATGACACCAGTACTGGTTTTTCAGGAAACGGACTCGAGAGTGATACCAATAGGTCTGAAGCTTTCATCACAATTGAGCTAAAACAAATTAGTATAAACTAACGGATAAGCAGGTAGATACACTGCATCGTTCAGATGAATGGACGCAAATAATAGTGGGCACAGACTCCTATTTGCACATCTAGGTCGTTACATTTGTGGCCTGTATTAATGGCAGTATATCATGAATAATATCAATAAAGTATATACAGAAGTGTGCCCGTTTCCGTGATGTCTCTCTCTGATACTTTTGAAGTGTTGGTACTTTTGAAAGTACTCTTTAAACGCTGTTTGACTTTCAACAGATTTCCAAGGCTTGAATTGTCAGCAAGTTCCTTTACTTGTTTATATAAACATCGGTTGAAGGTCAAATAATTAAGGTTGAATATATGTGTCATCTGTTAATAAGTAAGTGTCAGGAGATCTCCAACAAATAAACTAAGAATGATTCTGTCCCTATGAAGCCATGGTGTTCCAATGAGTATCTATTTGCTTTCTACTTGTTTAAGGCCCATTTCTAAAATGTATTTCAGTATATATACATGTATAATTATGTTCTTGAACATTTATAATTGATTTGTACTGATTTTGGTAACACATATTATTGTCACGTAAAATTCGCACAACTATTGAAATGAGATGGTGATTCACTGCATTCTAGTAAATATCTAGTTCAACAACACACATTATGTATAGTTATTATAAAATGTTGAAATTTTTCCCGATCTGTGCAGGGAATTTTCTTCACTTCAGAAATTTCAGTTTTGTACATTTTGGTAACATAAAACTTATACAGAGATTACATCATGGTAATGTTCCTACCACTGCAGAAAAATAGTTATAAGAAACATTATTCAGTCTGTACTTTCAATTATATTCAAGAATCATAAACATCTTGGTCATTGGGTTATTAGTACAAGTAAAATATCTATAATGCTGGTAATAAAATCAGTGTTACGTAAATTACACTAATTAAGATGTTAACGGGTACGTGAAAGATATTGTTTTAAAGCACATTCAATTCATTGTTATACATGTATAAGGTTGTTAACAAACTACAGACTGCACTTTTTCTTAATCATTGTGTAGCACTATTTCATCGTCTTAAATGTTTTTAGGAAATATATTAAATGTCACGTAAGTTACAAAAGCCCTAACGTTTAAACGGCATTCATGTAGGAATAAAAAGCATTCGGTATGTACTTTCCGAAAGTCATAATGTTGAATATTCCTTGATTCCTTAGGGAAGACAGGGGGGATGGTACCTCAAGGTTTAACATCTATCGGAAGAAAATCTAATTATGAGCTATAGTTATGCTTATTAGTTGGCCATGCTATTAAGATGTTCTGCATAATCATTATTTTAATTAACATTTATTCAAAGAAGCAAACCCAAAAATGTCGAAAATTAAGGAAACATTTTGTTTGTTTTTAAATACTTGTTACAAATACATCAATTATTCAAACTGAAAAGCATATGTTCCATAATTCGTATGTCTACATTGGATAAATTTTAGCTCACATGAACTTGTATCTAAGTGTAGGCATCTATCAAGATGATATCACACCAAAAGCTACCATCGATACATTGCTATCACATATGATCTTACTCCAGGGATGTGTGCCTTTCCAAAAATCACTATAAGAATTAATCCCCAAAGATGGTACCAATCAACCCTATGGCTCATGTACTATTAATACGTGGAAAGGTTTTGTCTGTAATAATTACTCTTGCGACAAGCGTATATTATGTTTTAGATGAAATCGTCGTTTGCAGCTTCAGTAAGCCAAGCTTACTCAATCATTAGCAATGTTATTTGATATAAGCTTAAAAAGAAGAGTGCTTTTACTCCAGTCTTTATTACTCTTTTCTTGAATCGTAATAAGAAGAAATAGAAATTTTTATATTTATATATATTTATATATATTTATAAATTTCGAAATGCGTTTTTAATCCGTTTGACTGAAATATGTGATAATTTAAAGGTTTACCAAAGGTTGTTGTAGCAACAAAGTTTGATGAACAATGTCTGAATATAACAGAGGATGTGGACCATCTGTATAAATGTAAAAAGTCAAAAGAGACAACAGAAGATATAGCAAAGTTTTTTAAGATTCAGGAGAACCACGTTCTTCCAGTTGTTAACTACACTTCTGAGAACGTCAAATCAAAAGGAATAGAAAGACTAGCTCTACAAGCTCTCCATAAAATGATAGAAGTTACAGAGTGTTTCCTTGCAAAACATAAAGGTAACAATTACTTAACGCTTCTTAAATTCTGAGGGTGTAACATATATATGAACTATGATTAGACATGTTTTCGAAAAGTAATTTGTTTGACAGTCGTAATACGAAAGTTCATCCAGATGTAATTTCAATGCGTCTATTATACATCTAGAAATATGAAATTATAATGTAGGGATAACGCATGTTTTTTTGTGTTATAACGTCTGCAGAATCCCGAAGGATAGGTTGGTACCCGAGCCCAGAAGGCGAGGGTACCAACGTATCCCAAGTGATTCTGAAGATGTTATAACACGAAATGAACATGCGCTAACGCTATTCTAGCATAAAAAGCGGACGAAAACGCTAATAAATGAATACATTCTCCCTCAGCGTCATTATTCCATGAAACGCACGGGAACGTCTGCGTGGTTTTTTCACGTTGACTTCATTTCCGTTTTTATTATCCGTTTTGGGGCCGTAATGCGTTTACGCTTTGCCACGGAACGCGCATGTATAAAAAGGTGTTATAACAGCACGTGAGCGCGAGAATCTCTCTGTTAACACACGTTTTCTCTCTTGTTAAAACACCCCCGAAAAGTGACAAGAACAGAAGTTTTATGCTAGAATTAATTGAAATAACGTCTTTCAGAAATCAGCCGAGAAAACTATATTTGCACGTTTGCAGATATATTTTCGCTGTGTAGCGCTAAGGTATATCGCTTAGTGTAAACACTATCTGTTTCTGTAACATGTATTTCTGTGCATGTCGATATTTAAATAACTAAGCCATTGCTTATGTTTTAAAAAAACAAAACATTGTAAATAGATCAGTCTACATTGAAAGGATTTTTTGCCCTTTCCTTTTCTTTATACACATTTTGATGGCTCCAGTTATAATACTTTTTAATTTACGCTCGTTTCACGCTTTTTTATCTTTAAGTTTCTGAACAATTGACCACTTGCAGTAAGCAAAATGTGTACTTTATTGCCTAATACATACCAACGAGAAAATAGGATTGTCCACGCAGACCTAACAACCCTTTATAGAAACAAAATTACGTCTAAGTGTCATTGTTTTAAAATTATTAACTAATAAAATAGTTTTTTTCTATATTTCGGAAACATAGACATTGACCACAATGTTCTCGAAGGGTAAGCAATTTTAGTCTTTTCGCCTGTGTAAGTTCCTTTGGAGCGATTTTCGTTTGTTTGCCATTGTTTTGATCGAACACTGCAATTATTTAAACAAAGACTCCGACCTTGACACAATTAGCCAAAAGCAATGTCAAACTTTTATATTGATAGATAATAACATAGCGATAAATGCTTCCTCTTTAGTAACAGTGGCTGTAAACTTGATATCACTGGTCGCACAAGGTATGACATCCCAAAATTGATCTTCCAATAAGCAAGCGACGAAACACAAATTATTTAGTGAACAAAATGACTTTGACTCATCAGTCAATCTTCACTTCCGCACAACAATTTTCGCCAATCTAGTTACTAGGTTATCATTTTTAGAAAAGTGTTCAAAAAGCATCAATTGTTTCCAACAACGTTATGATTAAAGGCCAAGTTTCAAACATATTGCTCAGTTAATCTATTTGAAAGCATGAAATCCGTGAAATATAGAACAGCAAAGGGAACCATTTTGTATAAAACTGAAATAACGATGATATGTCCAATATATTTCAGTGAGCGTTAAATGTCATTTATTTGTTGCAATTCAAAGCAATGACGTTATCTCTATATTGTTCTAATTAGTCAATCTTGGAATGAATGCGAAATTGTTTCAGACAAGAAGACGAAACCGGACGCGTTTGAAGAGCGAAAGCAGCTTTCAAAGGTACATACGACACACTTTTATTTGATGTTTTCATCTGCAAGATTGATAATTATCCGGAAAACCTGGAGTAACACCTGGAAATTTAATATCCCGTGTATAAAGTGTTAAGTAATCAGCGATTTTCTTTTTCTCAGATTGTTTTGATTTAGAATTTTTCAAAATAATAGCATAGAATAAGCAGCAATGTAAATATGGCAATTTTTATTTGGCAAAAATTTTAATATTAAGCACACGGACCTAACAAATATTTAGCCGCACGTCAAGATTACTGAAAAATCTTTATTAAGACCTGTATTTTGGAAATTTTTCTGCATCAGAATTGTGATTTTACTATTATAGTGCCCACTGTGAAGATTGACAAGTGGGTTGATCTAACAAAAGTGTAAGCAAATGACCCTAGTTTTCCTATTAGCTGAATTTATCTTCAGCAATATCAGTTTTCAAATACTTTATATCTGAAAAGTCATAACTTCAATAATTGCTGGTAACTTTACCTTTGAATAATACTACCAAGTAAATACGTAGTAAGAACATACCGTTCCGCTACAAACGATAAAACTAAAGTGGAACTTTGTTATTGTGCGTCACTGAAACGTCATGACGTCACTTGTGTTTACGAATGTTAATTTCCCGCGCTTTATATAAGAAAGTGTCCTAAAAAGAAAGTTTTTTCTGTCAGAATAAAAAGCTCATATGTATACGATATGCAAGAAAAATATCACTCGTGGGTTTAAAATTAGAAATATCCGTCCCTCGGCCACATGCGCATAGGCGGTAACTCGCCCTCAAGACGGATAGTTCTATCCGATTCGTAAACACATGACAAATATTATTATTCTTGTCAGGTTAAATTTAATTTTCTAATGTTGTGATTTAGGTTGAATAATGTTAATTAAAACTGACCAAAGAGATTTTAATATACTTTCTGACAATATCGAAATTACTCTGCGTATAGTAAAACCATTAACTTGAATCATACAACCAGTATTGCTTATAATTATTTTAACCAAACAGCAACAGGAAATAGATGTAAAAGTGAGACAGTTGTGGGAGGAAATGGCGAAGTTTGAAAATGAAACATTTCGCATTCTCTGTATTGGACCAATGCATTCTGGAAAATCACGTTTTATTGATTCAATGTCTTCGGCTTTAATGCGAAAGATCACTCACAAAGCGGAAGGGTACGGTGCATGTGGAGGACGAAGTGATTGTCCAAACACAGAAATGGTAAAAGATCAGTAATATCTTAATACCGTTTCAAATTTTCAAATATTGAAAATATTTTAAGAAGTTTGTTTTGTAACAGTGGTCAAGTAAGTACTTTGCGAATGACTTTTTATTCCTCATGAAATATAACATTTTACAGTTACAGTTTGCAATAAAGTTACCTTACCTTAACATGTTTTCAGTATATTTACAAATATCTATATGAATATTCATATTGTCTTACAAAAGTGTCTATCTCTTGAATCTGTCCTGTAGCACACTTTCATACATGAGTCGAAACTTTTCAATTATCAACTTCTGTCAAAAAAATGCAGTTATTATACCCCCACCAAACATGTTTGAGGGGGGTATATAGGAGTCAGTTTTGTGGCGTCCCGTCCCGTCCTGTCGCGTCGCGTCCCGAAATCTATTATCTCAGTTATTACCAAATGGATTTGATTAAAACTTAAAATACGTGTTCCACCTCATCACCCACATCATGTGCCCACATCATGTGACACAAGGTGCATAACTCTGACACCAAGTTTTCATGAATCATGTCCCCTTTTACATAGAATTTAAGGTTAATTTTGTTGTAATTTCACTATATCTCAGTTATTACTAAATGGATTTGATTCAAACTTAAAATAGTTGTTCCACCTCATCACCCAGATCATGTGACATAAGGTGCTTAACTCTGATATAAATTTTTTATGAATTATGTCCCCTTTTACTTTAAATTTAAGGTTGATTTTGATGTATTTTCACTATATCTCAGTTACTACTGAATGGATTTGATTCAAACTTAAAATAGATGTTCCACCTCATTACCCACATCATGTGACACAAGGTGCATAACTCTGACACTAATTGTTCTTGAATTGTGTCCCCTTTTACCTAGAATTTAAGGTTAATTTTGATGTATTTTCACTATATCTCTTTCTGATTGGCTTAGAGCCAAAGGGAAGTAATATTTTTTTAACTTTGTACTGAGTTTCTTCCCCTTAAATTCCAGGAATTAGTCTATTTTTAGAAATCCTATTTTTGGATTTTTAATATTTTAGGTATTTTTCTAACTTTTTTATTATAAGTCCTATGTAAAAAGTAAATACATTTTTCTGTGGTAACATGGGTCGGTAAGACACTTTTTTTTTGGTATTCACTTTTAGTGTATCTCTAATATTAGAGATTTTTTTATATTTACTAGTATTACTATAATACTAGTATTATACTAGTAATACTTATATGTGGAAGCCGAGGATGAAGTACTCCAAAGACTAAGTATTTTTAAGATTGCTTATGGTTGCCATTCTTCTGTGACAAGACCGTATGGTGGCCCGGGGGTATGAGTCACTCCTGTGACAGTTCTAGTTAACATAGTCTGCTCCATCTAATATTGGACCTCCGATAATTTATTTATACTGTATGTAAAATTGTCAAATAAATGGCTTCGTTTATACCGGACGGTTAATATCTCTAGGCACCTTTTCATTTTTTGAGACATGTGAAATGAAGTAAAAATTCAAGATTTTATTTTTTTCCAATAGACTTGCGTTGTAAAATGATGTGACGTTCATTCCAAGATGGCGGCGTCCATACAAACGTCATTTGGGAATTTGCTCACAGTTGGTAACGTCTAATCTATTTATTGTTGAATAGCAGACATGGAAACCAACGTTTGTCCAAAACATATAGGATTTACTTTCATGAAAGGCCCTGAATTAACATTTCGCTTCAAGTTAAAGCAGTTACTTCCGTTTCAGGTCTTCTGTTGTTGTTTTATTTTTTTGTTGTTGTTTTTCTGAAAATGTGTTTGCACAAATTCGCTAGCATTGCATTATTAATACAAGGCAAGTGCGTATAATTGTTTCAGCCACAGACAACAGATGATGCGCTCAACCCAATTAATCGTGTTCGTTCTGGGTTACTGTTGTTTACAATCGTATTAAAGGTTTGGATGATAACACCCTGTTTTATAGCAAAAATACATGTTAGTGTACTGACTGGTGCCTTTGTTACCTATATGCTCTCTACGATCGATCTATTAAAAAATGTATACCTTAAATGCAATTAACGATGCAGATTCGATATATTTTAATTTGAGACAGCGGCCTCTATCAAGGACTACGTTAAACAAATTAATAATTTCTTTTATTTTTTACAATAACATAATATCTACTTTCTCATTTCCATCCTCGCGTGTTTATTTCACATGTTCGGAGATTCAGTGGAATTCAAAGCAGAGTAGCGGTATGTTAAAACATTTTTGTGCTATTGATAGGCATGGTAGATCTTTAATAGACGAAATAGAATTATGACCAATTGAAGGGGTATTTTGTTCAAGATAAATGAAGCATGTTCAAGCGCGTCAGTTTCTTTCATTTTCGTGTATGAAACACACGTGTTTTTCCTCCGCCAAAAAGTACGTAAACAAAACATTTACTTCTGGATCTGTTACAAACAATGGGTATGATGGGGGAAGTACATATACAGTGACGTCATGAATTGTATGATATAATCTATTGAAATTCTGCGTTTTAAAGGTAATTTTGTCATGGCGAGTTTGTTAAAGAAGGATTCTCTAAGAAGACTGAAGCACTTGACGATTTTGTATCATACAGGTTTGTCATAGATTATGCGTTTGGAAAATACTGTGATTAAAGATATTGTTTCATATGCATAGTTCAGTTATTTACCTGAATTTTCAAAACACTGCCGTTGATTGGCTGTATCAATTATCGGATGATGGATTTTTGTGTAAAACTTCGTGCATTGAACTGGACATCGAATGGAAGGATTTAAAGACAGATGGAATTATAATTATAGGAATTTATAACAGTGAATACTTAATGACAGGATTCTTTCGTGTAAAGTAAATTCTTTTTCTAATTTTCATTTTTGCACTTTTTCAATCTTGGTTCGTAGACTAGATTATAGATTATATCAAACGCAAACTGTTTTTACGGAAGGAAAAATAGCTAGATTCTCTAAGTATTAAAGATTAATCGTGAAACGTCCCCGAAAAATATTACGTGAAATTTCACTGAATATCTCCAAAAAAGTGAATATTTGGAAATCTCGACCAGAAATAAACAACAGGGAATTTCCATAGAAAAAATGAAATTCAGTCGTAGGGGAAAACCAGACTATTGTTGCAAAAACCCTTGAATTTCCCGAGGGTGACTTTTTTATTAATTCTCTAAAACATGTTCTAGATCTATGTTCTTTGATCCCGTTCCATTTCTTCTTATCAGTCCAAAATACCGCCAAAATTGAGGTCCAAAATTAGGTGGAACAGACTATATGAGATATACTGCATTACTTAGATTACTTAGTCAGTAATTAAAGTATTAGCTCAATTGTTTTTTTTTTTTTTTTTTTGCTTGTGTGTTTAACAGTATAAACCTTTTTGCAAAAAAGTTTCCAGTCCACACATGTATCTAAATCCACTGAACTACTGTCTTGTTTTTTTTAACTATCACAAAAGGGTTATAATAGCACATTTTCTGTATATCTAATAGAATAAGTTATACCGAAATACTAAGAAAGGCTTACATTTTCATACACCAATGTTTGTTTATGTTCATAAGCATATTTTTGTTCTGGTTCAGTTTCAGATGTACAAAGTTGGAGACAAAAAAAGCAATGTTTATTTTGGTGATACGCCTGGGTTCGAAACAACTGGCGGTATTACAAAGGAAGATATACTAAGCATTGTGGAAGGCAATGTTCCAAAGAAATTTAGTGTAAATTCATTTAAAAGTACACTATTTACATTTCCATTAGTCTTTTCAATAAACGTTTGATCGAAAGTAAATGTTGTAACGCATTTTATTTTTTGATAAATTGAGAGATATGTCTGATAAAGCAATAAAATAATTGATTTTATATCTTTAACTTTAATTCTGCATCTCTCGTGCTCCGATAATCGATATTTGAAAATAATCACTATATTTCCCTACTCACGGTTTCCCCAATGTACACTGCTATTTAATTTGTCACTGTGCTATGTGATTTGATTCCTCCTCGCAAGTACATTTTTAATTTCGAGTTTTATAGTTCGAAGACCATTAGTATAGCATTACATATAGAGGCTTTCAAGGTATGGATATAAGACATTTTTTCTCTCGTTCAATTTTGTGCCATATCAATATGTCTTGAATAATCTTCCTGGTTTCAGTTTCTCCGGTTAAAGCAAAATGAAAACCTTTCATATCGTTTCAGGGAAAGCAGTATTTTATAAAGTTTACCGTTCTACTTTCACTTTAAAATTGCAATTGTTTGCAACTATCATTTTATACTTTTTGACACTCAATAAATGTTAATATGAATGAAAACTAATTTGAAGAGGTAGTTTGATGCTCTGTACAAAGGGGACACTGGGCACTAGAAGTATACGTCCTTTATTTGTTAGGTCAGTTAAATACTTGCTACTGATACTAACGTTCTACAAGAGCCCGCGCTGAAAACGTCTAATTCTCACCATGTATATTAACCCGCGTGTCTAGCAAGAAGAGAAGAACTTACTATGATGAAGCTTACTTAGAAGCCGTACTAGTAGTCTTTTGTTCAGACTATACTACTGTTATCAAATTATGCTTGTTCATTATTCTGAGAAAGCTTTGATTGTCTATTGTTTATAAACCTTAAATTATATTTACTCGTCCGGACGTCCGATTGTTTTCAACTCACACTTCATGCTACACACAAGACTCATGATAAGTGTTCGGATATCAAACCGTCAACTAGCGTACCGGAGGCGGGTCTCTTGACCGAATGTAAATAGGGAATGTCGTATGGTGGTGTGAATGCAATGTTACTTTGACCTTGCTCTCGTTTATAAGTGAAAGGTATTTTCATGGATTTAGAAACCTTTAGAATTCTTCAGCATGTTTATTGATGGGCACCTGTCGAAGTAAAGAAAGATTGTCTTAATAAAACTGTTGCTTGTTTTTAACAGTCGCTAAGATTAAATAATGATATAATGTCAATGCTTAATCAACAGTAATATCTGTTAAGTATTGAATTTCTAAAATTAATTGGAAATTAAGTTGCAAATGTTTTGAGCACACCGGAAGTGCTTAGGATCTCAGGATATGACAAAAATTTCACTTTATATATCATTTTGAAAATAATGTGTTTATAGCCTTATGATTATTGAAAATTATTTACAACTTTAAGACGAGTTGTATCATCCTTGGTCATTAAAGATGGCAAGCAGATTGGAAACGAACAAGGTAACTTCTTGCGGAAAAATCGGAATATTATTATTTATTTACATTTCTAGAGTTCACCATGGTAACTGAAACCGACGATACGGGACAGTGTCTTCAGGCTTGTTTGTATTTATTATAGTATGTGTGACAAAATGGGGAACATGTGCGAAAACACAAACAATGGTGTGAAATAATATACCGACAAATTGACAGTTAATTTTTAACAAACTATTTTAGTTAAGATATAGCTTTTTTCTTTTCAACGGCGCTTCGTGTGACTCGAAAACAAACATAGGACCTGCAGGTATAAAGGAAAAGCTATGCGTAGGACGCCTGTCCTCGAGACATATAATGGGACGCTTGACATGGTAGAAGCTTATGCTTCACGCTTCAAAATAGCTATAAACAATACTCTTTGTAGAGGAAATTCCTTTGTTTAAAATGTTTTTACCGCTCGTAGTCGTTCCGGTAAAAGTATAAAAAAAAACATGCTCGGTACTATCTACCGCTGAACCATGTCAGCACATCTTTTATCAAATGGAAATCACAGAAAACTCTCTCATCGCGTGTTCTTCGGATTCTGAACAAACTGATATAATATGAGCTATGGTCTATCAAGTATAAAATTCAAATGTGAAAATAAATACGCATATCGTAAACTCTTCAACATTTGACGGCATTAGTAACATAATTTCATGACATATCATTTTCACATTTTATAATATTTAAGAGGGACAAGTGCATCAGGATTTTGAAACGAATCAAAATTGTATTACTTTAATACAATAAATAGTTGTCATTTAAATCGATAAATATTTATATCATATGATGGACTAGAGCTTGGCTTCCAGGTTTTCAGCATGACGATAGCATTGTTAAGCTTTTTTAGTTTTACAAAAAGAAAATGAAATGTTTTAATTAGTTTATATATTTCTTAAATTCACCGAATTTATTCCTTTGTTCTTTTAAAACAAGATGTTTTCTTGACATCCGACACAAACATAAAGCATTCACCTTCGATCCATTTGGAGGAAAGAATAGAAAAGCATTTAAACAATAATTCAAATGCACAGTAATGCAAATATGGGTGTAGTTGTTGTTTTTCCAAAAATCTTCTAGGGTAACGTTATACTATATTTTAGTTTAAAGATGCAACCCCAAATGTTCAACTTGGTAAAGGAGATAAAATCTACTGCGTCTGTGTTGTTTTCGATTGCAAGTCTGTTGATGCTGGATTACCGACTGAAGTTAAGACAACAATACAAACAGTCCTGAAATCCCTGTCCCAGAAAAGTAAGTTAAGATTTATTTATACTAGGACATTCACGATATAGCCTTGGATAGCAATATAATGATGACAAAGTAGAATGAAAGTTATTGACACTAGCAGGAATTATGTATTTTGTGTTTATCTCAGTATATATCTTATGCTTAGATGGCATATCTTATGCTTTTTGTTATATCCAAAAAGTTTATAAACAGATAACGTCATATCTTTTAAATGACTTTGAAATTGAATTAAATTGATAAAAAACATACCTAACCACAAAACGTATAGCTACGACAAGGTATAGTCAACTGAAAGGAATATAATTTTACCATTGAAGAGGATCTTGTAACATTTTTTTGTAGTTCAAAACTATTATGTTTTTGTGTATTTCTGGGAAAGTAGCTATCTGCCACGTTTAAAGTCATAAAATCAATTTAAGGACTTATATCAAAACCACAAGACAGTTTACCTAATCAGGGTACTTCAATAATCATTTTTATTTAGTCAGTAGATATTTAAATAAACAATGTTTCCAAGAGCATATAGGTAATATGCTTTCTGAATTTGATACAAAAAGATACAAAAAGATTGAAATTATAGGATAAATGTTTCGTTAGATGTTAAACGAGGATACATTTATTTAATAATATATCCAAAATAGCGATTTGTCGTTGAAAAAAGTTACTATATGGAGTTCAGATGCAAAAGAATTATATCGCATTGGCACAAACAAAAATTCTATTCAGTTTGAGTTATTTCGATTCTATTATGATATCAACTGTTGTTATCTACATCATTAACGACGTCCGCCAAATATTTGCCTTGTGTGGTATTATTTTCAATGCGCTATGTCGTCATACTTGTAAAATGAAAAATGATATTTTTCGCATACTAACAAAACTTTTCAGTCTCTTTTAATTAAAAGGAAGATAAATCGGTATAACGTTATAAACAAACATAAAGATATGCATTGGTCTCTTATCTTACCTGGAACATCCCGGAAACGAAATTGATCTTGAAATGTATTTGTGTGTTTTATATTATGTTTTGAATAGGTGGCTCAAAAGATACGAAAAGTAAAGTAATGTTCTCAACGAAGGCTTAATTTTATGTAAATTATAAACAAATTTCGGTAGTCATTATTCAATATATGAATAAACACACAAGTACGGGTATCCGCATGAAGCTAATTACATAATTCTTGACGGAGATATTAGAAACTGTGTCTCGTACTACGTGACCTTCTGAATCTTGATATGAAAAAGAAAATTCGTCTTACATTGAAAAAAATGAATATATGGTCACTTTATCCGTAGATATTCCTTGCATTGCGATTCTGACGAAGGGAGACGAAGAAAGTGAGAACACACAGTTTGATAAACTTCTGGTGTTTGAAAGCAAACATGTTAAAAGATGCATGACGGCACTTAAGACGGAATTTCATTTCAATCTGAACGAAATATTTCCAGTAATCAATTACATAGACGAAAACAATGTTGATGACGGCGGTGATAAGCTATTACTAGGTAAAGTAAAACTTTTGTTATCGATATCAACAAAGAGTAAACACCTCTTTACAAAAGGCATAAAGCAAAATTAGTTAACCTCTTCAGAGTAAAAGCTCCTGTAAAACATGTTCTGTCTACAAAGGCTTTACTGTAATTTGAAGAATTTAAATCTAATCACTTTCAAATCATTTTGTAAGTCTATCGCGGAATATTATGTTCCAAAGTTGTTTTGTATGGGTTATAGTGTTAGAAAGCAAAGGCATCTGACTGTATCTAAAATATCCATGGGTTCTTAGACTTAAGATACAGATCAGATCTGATACAGTATAGTTCGATTCAAAATGATCAAATGAACAAATTGAAACAGTGAATAATCAGTGCAGAAACTAATTTAAGTTATACTTTGAAATACCAAATATGCTTGAATAAGCTTATATGATATAATCTGACTATAATGTCTACCACTGATTTAGAAATATAATTTAAAAAAGTTGTATCTTCAACGTTTGTTTCTGAACTTCAAACAATCAACACTGTTTGTACTTGACAAAACGCTGTCTAATCATAGGTTTTGAAATTGTGAATATTTTTCATTTAATATATCAAAATGTGTAAAACAAGATTAAACTTTATGAAATGAAGAGAGAGTAAAAAATTACGCGTACTTTGCACTTTTGAAACGCTGCAAAGTTAAAACGTTGAACAAGTCCCTAGTTTTAAAGGATGGCTACATATTATTTAAAACATTTTGTAATGTTTGAAAAACAATTGAAAATTGAAGTTCGTAAAGATAATTACTACATATTGCCAACCTTAGTTACCAAATGTTACCAGTGCCTTTTTTTTCCAAACAAATATAACCGCACTACCCGACCCTTAGTTATTGGGTTCGTTCGTAAGAGTTTTTACTATGTTTTGTCAAGTTTTGTGACAAAACTTTGTTCAATGATCTTGGCAATGTCCGAAGAATTAATCTCCCCACCAACATGACGATCGTAACCCTAGTTAGTGGGTTTGCTTGTAAGTTGTAAGAGTATTTACTATATCTTGTCAATTTTGGTGACCAAACTTTGTTCAATGATCTTAGCAATGTCCAAAAAAGAAATCTCCGCACTAGCATTGTGATCCGAACCGTAGTTATTGGAGATATCGGAATCGTACATACATACCCTAAACTCATAAATCATATTTTTTGTGTGTAAGATGTTCAAAAGTTTCCCTTTCTCATAGTTATTTGTATGATCAAAACATATGAACGAAATGCATGTTCTTCACAATAATCATAATAATCTGTAGTATAAATACAGATAAACCGTGGTATGTACAAAGCATCTAACATCCAAAAGGACACAAAACGTAGAGTGTAGTAAAATCCTGATTGAAACGGTTTTAATAAAATGTGTACGCCGGTTTAAACTTAATCGCTGTGGATAATTGCGGTTTGGGCTAACCATTTTTAACTGCTAATTTTAAGACAAAATTAATTTCTTTTTAATGTTTTCATATCTAAGACGGAAAGCATAAGTTTAGTGTCACTTGCTCAAATATGTCTACTAGCAAAGCAATCATTGTCATCAAGCATTAATTGATATATAATTATAAATATATATTCGTACCTTACAAGTGATATGTCTGTTAAAAGTTGGCTGCCTAATTATACATATCTATGTGGAACGACACCAGAAAAAGGGAATGCACAAAATACTGGACAAAGTATACCTTATCAATTTTATATTAACTAAAAGTTTGATAACTCCGGAAAGGGTTTTGCTAGTGACAGTTTTAAGGCGGTGCCCAACTGTATATACTTTACGCTACGACTATGTATGTTTGTGTATACATGCAGTACATACATATATATATTATTGCTAGGTCTGAAGGGGCTGATTTGTCCATCTAAATAATTTTCCCTGTCTGTATTCTTCACTCAAATGTAACGGTGCATTTTTCATATTTAAACATTTGTATGAGAGAAACGACATAGAAAAGAAATGATGAACGTCATTCATCTTATTTGGAAATTCAAACGCACAAGCCCAGTGCATAACCAAATGATAGACTGCATGCAATACTTTTCTATATATTGTTAATAATGCATGACTGTAATTTAGACAGAAGGATGAGCGAGCTATTATAGAATAAGGGGGTTTTCAGCCATTTTGACTTTTATCAAGACTTAAAAAAGGACAACACACATAAAGATAAAGAATCATACGTTTGAATATTGGAACGAACAAATAGAGGAACTTTTCGCGTCATAAAACACCGTCTCTGCTTGAACGGATAAAAATATTCAAAATGTTGAAACCTTTGATTTTGTAATAAAGTATTCATCATATATAAACCTGTAAACACATACAGTCAACCCTGTGTTAAACGTCACCTCTGAACAGAGACCACCTGGCTCTAAAGACCACATGTTTTGTTTCCAGTTTTAACATTTACGATTCATTTGAACCTGTAAACAGTAAAAAAAACCCCCGCATTATCCCACGGGTAGTCTTTATAGACAGGTTTGACTTTAATATATTACTACCAAGTAGTCAAATATAAGCGTGGTTTTAAAGATGCAACTGAATGTCTACTAAATGAACAGCTCGATAAAAACACAATTCGCCCTCTCTTTGTAGAGTATATTACTTTAATGCAATGGTTTTCATTTGTTTCAGATGCTCTGAGCAAGATTTTAGAACTCGTCAGGGACGATTTGGATGGCACTGAAGAAAAAGTGTCAAACTAAGAATCAGATCAATGACAATGTTACCTTGGAATTTGTGAAAAAAATAACAATTGTTTAAGGAAAATATGTTTGTCACATCTTGTGTCAAATACATTATTGTTTTGCTTTTATTTTTTCTGTAACAAATTCAAATATTTAATAACTATTGTCACATGCTTTTACTTCCACTGGACAAAATTGGTTATTAAGATTCTTCTCGTCATCCCATGTATTTTGGAGTACACGTCATTTGCATTGTTTTGATACAGTTTCAATGTCCAATGCGTTCCTACTTTTGTGCCTAAGACAAACATTCTACCGCAGTCAGTTGCTTCCAGATGCATGTTGCATTTACATATTAAGAGAATGATGCCACTGACAAGGCCATTTCAGCTTATAAAGCTTTTTGTTTCAACTTTGTTTCAATAGCAACTATAGTTTAGTACGTCCGTTGTAGTTGTTTCAGCTATGATTTAAATAGTTTACAAACATGTGAAGAAAAACGCTATTTTCTTAGCAGCTGGTTAGTGACAATTCATGAAAAATGTAGCCATGTGAAAATCTAACATTTGCTAAGAATTTTCAATTTTTTTAGATGTCCACTTAAATGTAAGACATGCATCATCACACTTACGTTTATTGAAATATAAGCAACAAGGTGTATAAATGCATTGCATCATGAATTTCAGACGGTTTTTGCTGTTAATTTTAGGAATATTAGAATTTAATGAAAAAGTCTAGGACCTTTTTTTATTATTGATAAATTGAGACTGCATTGAATTTTCCTTCTCCAAGAAACAACTTGAATTTTTTATCTCGTTGAGAAGTGTGTTTTTTTTTTTTTTTTCATTTTTCTATTTTCAGAAGCGATGTCTTGTTTTTGCTTTAAGTGAGCTAACTTCCTTAAAGTACTTTTTAGAGTACCTTTTTAGATGTATTTTGCTTCAGCGTTTCGGTCTTGTACTCCTCACGTATTCTCTTCACTGAAGTTGACTATTTTTGTTATTCATTTTTAAGTATCATAAAACTATACTGTATTTTTTTTTTCAATAAGATCTGAAACACAGAGTCAAAACACGAAATGAAAATTATTAATAAACAGAATTTTGGGAGGCCTGTTTCTACCAGAGGAAGCGTGTTGTTGAGATGGAAATGGGGACAAAGCAATACACATTAATGATATCAAAGTTACTGATAAATTTCACTACTGGATGCGCATACCATTAAACATGGTTTAAAACCCTATATAATATCCATTAAAATAGAAAAAAACCTTAATTAACCCCATTTACTCTTGCATCACTTTATTTATCAGGTTTCACAATATTAATAGGATACATGTTAAAATACATTAACACATTCATTTTTGACCATGAATCATGCTGTTAAAAATTTAGTTTGGTAGCTAAAAATGTTTATGGCTTTGAAAAAATAGTAAAATTCTGTATATTTTATATCACAGGATTATTCATGACCCTTAAATTTGACTTAATGCCCATTAAATGTTCAGGTCCTGTATAATTTCATTTAAGAGTAAACTTAATGGCCCTTAACAGCAATGCGATGCCCATTAAATCCTACATTCTGTAAAATGTGATTCGTATATTGTCAGAAGCACAAAAAATATTTTTTTGTTTTTGTTTTTGGCTTGCACTCGTTCCATTGAATGCTTATAATTCCAATCCCATATTGTTCTAAAATGGACTTTAATCACAATAAATACATACTACGAACACATCGTCTATAATATATCATGATGTTATATTTAGTTGTATTAAAGTTATTTCCCTTTGATACAGTTACGCCATTTTTTAAAATGTTTGCAAGATTGTGTTCCTACAAAATATCGGATTTATTTCAATGAAAGTCGGATGAAAAGACATCAATTTATTTGATCACATCAATCTACATTATTTTGGTAAGTGTAAATACGTATTGATGCATGCAACTTTTTCTGTTTTTGTTTTTTTGTTTTTTTTTTGTTTTGTTTGTTTTTCCTGTCCAACTAATCAGCATTTGTATAAGAAAGTGGGTGGGGTAAGGAATTTACGCTTGATTGGAGGGGGCTACTTGTGATGCAATCCCTCAAACTTTTGCTTTTAGCTGTTTAAGAGCATGCACCTGAGCACAAAGTACTGAAGGAGAGCTAAATTGTGATCGCCCATTGTGCACTGACATTGTCATCAACAGTTGCTTTGTTAATACACCTGAACGCCTAATGTCTGTACCAATAAAAACTTGGTCAGAATGTTTGTCAATATAAAATGTTCTATAGTTAAAACTACCCACATGGTCAATTGATCTATTAAACCGGTACCTGTAAACACTTATAAGTACAACACAATGCAATACAATACAAAACCCATTTATTTTCTCATTTCATATGAACATATGACATAATAAGGATACAATATGACAAATGTTTGTACGAGGCTGTTACGTGTGTTTACACTATAAAACAATGAGAGAAAAAAAAGGAATCAAATATTCTTCTAGCATTTTACAAAACAGTACATATGTATAGATACAATTACGTGTGTAGTAATACGTAGTTTAAATGAATACGGCAAATATCAATATGAAGTTGATTATCTTAAGATGTCTAATTCGGATGGCACATTTTCATGGCCCTTTATTTGATATACCATAAAATATTACAAACTCATTAAAATTGAATCTAACATATTTAATGAGACCATTAATCAATATTTAATAATTAACGGCCATTAACAGAGTATTAAAATAAATAAGGGCCCAATTAGTATTTATTAATTAATGTGGAATTAAGGGGTACTTTTTAACAGCACATTAATTTCATGCCAGTTAAATTTTTCATGTGTTTTAAGGAGCCAAATAACTTATTTTTAAGGTTTATTTTAAGCAGCTTTTCATGGTCATCAAAGTCATTTTAACAAGGTTTATTTTTTAAGGGTTTTGATATACTTATTTCATGGCTTTTTAATATATGGCATTAAAACTATGGTCATGAAAATCCCATTAAATTGTAAGAAGTAAGGGTTGAATTTTAATGGTGACCTGGTAAAAGTCTGTTAAAAACGTTTGAAAAAATTAAGGTCAATTTCATGACCCTTTTAATGGCATGTGCATCCAGTAGTGTTTGTGGCACTTTATTACTGGACTTCCGTACCAGGTTATTCCCACATGAATTTTTGAATTCTCTGATCAAACAATAGAAATATATTCATTGTAACAAGGGAACGGACAGAACTTGCAGTTTATTTATTTACCAAAGGCTTCAGTAAATGAACACAAACATACTACAACTATTTAGTCCCGTTATTAAAACCATAAGTATTGATTCACTTGATGCTCAGGATGAGTGTAAATCATCTTCAGTATAGTGATAATTCATAAACACACAGGTGACAAGAAACAGAACGAAATAGATCACTATGAATGTGTTTACATTTTGATGTGATTAATGTTTGCTACAGTATTCTTGTTGATAAACATAAGCGCGTGCTGTATAATCTTAGGTTATGACATAAATGTTCCTACCGGGAAAATTCAAATTATGGATGTTAAACAGTTACTAGTAATAATTTTAAAACTTGACTTTGAACAGTTAAAAGTTTTTACAAAAAAAGTGTTAATATAATACATGTATCTTGACCATTATTGATAAAAATTAATGTACTAAGATAAATTGTACGTACCAAATAATTGTGCAAGTTTAATATATTCGTTCATGAGTTATTTCGGTTGTTTAAAAGGATTCTCCGATGTGTACTATGCATGTTTTATATAGCAACTTGTAGCAATGCCAATTTCATGTTATGTTATTAACTGCAACTTGATTATATTTGTCAATATTATGTAATAAAAAGTAATTTGTATTTGGATGACTGTTACGTGTAATTATATTTATTTTAAAATTTGTAAATTTCATCTGCTGTACAGTCCAATATACAATACATTCATTCGCAAAATTTAACTAAGTTAAATGACAGGACAGAATTTTCGATAATTACCGGAGTCGAAAAGCATTTAAATTTTGTCTTTTCATAGTGAAACGTACTATCAGCAAAATATTGTGCCAACACCTATGACTATGAATAGCCATTTCTCTTTCAGTCTGGTAAACCTTGATAATGTTTTCTCACCCTTTTTGTTTGTTTGTTTGTTTGTTTGTTTGCCTTGGGTTTAACACCGTCTTTCAACAGTATTTCAGTTATGTAACGTTATGCAGTTAACCTAACCAGTTCTCCCGGGTTCTGTACCAGTGCAAACCTGTTCTCCTTAAGTAACTGCCAACTTCCCCACATGAGTCTGAAATGTAGGACGAATGATTTCAGACACGATGTCTTTCATCAAATTGTCACGGTGAACATACGCTCGGCTCGGGAATGGAACTCACGAGCCCGCGATCTGTAGACCAACACCTTCCCTATTGAGCTAAGCGGTCGGGGTTGGTTTTTGAAGAAAAGTATTTAATCATAGTGTCAACATTTGTTCCTTCACTATTTAGGATTTCATTTGAGGCAAGGTTTAAGTATAGTTATATTTTCTGGTCCTTTGGGATCATAAAGTCCATTCAATATATGTTTAAAAGAGTTCCGCTTAAGCCGGTGATGGTGGGGGAGGGGGGGGGGGGGCGGGTGAAAGGTGCTGCACATTTCATTAGGTCTCTTGAACAGCCGCAATCAAACCGAGTCGGTCTGCTATTGTTCTCCTTTGTTGCATTCTTTGTTTCCAAGGGATCTTTTTGCAGGTTTTACCAACCATCACAACAGCAATCTTTCAGTGTGGCGGCTGTTAAGTTTCCCCGTACATGGATTCAGTGTTATATTTTCTGGTCCTTTAGGATCAAGAAGTCCATTATTCTTCTTGGTTGCATTCTTTGCTTCTATGCTTCTAAAGTTCCAAAAGATCTTTTTAAATAGTTTATTTAAAATGTAACTGATTAAGTATTGTCAATTTATTTTGATCAGTTGCTGATGGACTGAGTGGCATTCTCTTCAAAGAAGAAACTATACCCGTTAAACTTACTTATTGCAGAAATACAACTTGAAAATACCTTCATTGAAGTTACTTTTAGACATTTGCAAATTGCTGTTTTACAGTACATAAATAGGTAATGCATAATACTAAACACATCCATTGATATCAGAAGAGGGATC